>NC_068982.1:114672709-114673686 GCF_001194135.2 Octopus bimaculoides
ATATATATACATGCATACATACAGGAGTAGCTGTGTGGTAAGAAGCTTTCTCCCAAACCACATGGTTCCGGGTTCAATCCCACTGCGTGGCACCTTGAGCAAGCGTCTTCTACTATAGCGTCGGGCTGACCAAAGCCTTGTGAGTGGATTTGGTAGACAGAAATTAACAGAAGCTTGTCGTATAAATATACATATACACGTATCTGTGTGTCTGTGTTTGTACTCCCACTATCGCTTAATAACCGATGTTGGTGTGTTTACGTCCCCGTAACCTAGCAGTTCGCCAAAACAGACCGATAGAATAAGTACTAGGCTTACAAGGAATAAATCTTGGGGTCGATTTGTTCGACTAAAGGCGGTGCTCCAGTATGGCCGCAGTCAAATGACTGAAACAAGTAAAAGAAAAACTAAAAGAACATATATATATACATATATATATAAACATATGAGGGGGTACCCAAAAGTAACCGGAATTTTGCAATATTATTTTACTCACTTAGTTTTTCATATTTATACTGTTATCGCCTTCAAAGTATCCTTCATTTGAAGCAGTGCATCGGTCCAGACCCGTTTTCCACTGTTTGAAGCAGTGCTGGAACTCTTGCGAAGTAACGCCTTTTAACTCCTCCGTCATTTTTTTTCTTCACCTCTCCCACATCTGCAAATTCTATAACAGCAAATTCCATAACACCAGCTTTCATCACCAGCAACGACCTTCGAAAAAAGGTCCGGATCAATTTCCAACTGTTCTGTCAGTTCACGACACGCATTCAGCCATGACTGCTTTTGATCTTCCGTGAGCAAGCGAGGTACAAATTTTGCTGCAACTCTTTTTATTCGCAATTCCTCGCTCAAAATTCGTTGCAGCAGCTTCAGGGCACACCAATCATATCAACAAGTTTGTCAGTTGTTCAGTGACGGTCCTCGAAGATCAGTTCATGAATTTTTTCAAGATGTTTTCATTCGTTCTGGGGGGG
>NC_068982.1:114673728-114676577 GCF_001194135.2 Octopus bimaculoides
TGGGGGGGGGGGGGTCGACGGTCACCCTGAACGAAGTTGGTCCTCAAGCGACAAGTGACCATTTCTAAAGCGTGAAAACCACTCGTGAACTTGTGCCCATAAACAGTGCTCCAGTTAGTTTATGTGTGCTAACAATGTTGCAGCTGTTGTTCAGATCTTCCAGATGACAACAAAATAAATGATGTATTGAGTTGTACCAGAAGTCGCAACTCGATGTTTCATACATTATTTTCATTGTACATGCTATTTTCGTTGTATTTGTGATAGACTCCCTTGATGAGTCTACGGAACAACCTACATAATCAGTTTTGACTACTTTTCACCGTTTTGCGTAGATATTTCTATAAGTTGGAGAAAATAACTTTATTGTAATTTGTTCCCTTGTTTTTCATAATTAGTAATTATTTTAGTCGATAAATAATACAGTTTCCTTTATTATGCTAAATAAACCAAACGTGGCTAAACATCATAACCAAAATATTTCAAATCAAGTAATGTAGAATTGCGAACGACTTTTTTCAAGTCTCATTGATCAATTTTGATCAAGATCAATTCAAACATTCAAAATGATATTAATAAAGGTAATAATGAAACGTTGACAGGATTGTTTTTTACACAATAGATAAAAAATATTCGAATGCATTTGTTTTTATGCAAAGCTACTGTAGTTCTCATCTTAATCAATGTTGATATATATGCAAACGAAGAAAGGAATACGTTTCTGCTTTGATTTTATCCGAACTTCCATTTACATCTGCTCATATTTTTACACTTTACCATAAAAAATAACAATTTTTCCGTTATTCTGATAATTTTCGATCCATCTTTTCTCACTTACTTGTCAACTAAATCAACTCAATTACTTTTATATATTTCTTGTGAAATCAACGTATCTGAAGCTGTAGAGATAGTTTTCTCTGATAATCAAAAACCGCGGATCAATATTGTGTTATAAGATAAGAGGTTTGTGTAGATAAATGTAGAAATAGTTTATATAATTCTGAACGGAAAAGAAATCAAATGAAATTTTATATAAAATGGTAAAAAAAAAATATTATTAGTTGAGCACAAAGAAAAAAGAATTACTTGTTGGATTTAAAAAATTCCATTCGTTTATACATTTCTTATTCAATTAGTTTTGACAGTTTACTTATTCAATTAGTTTTGACAGATTAATTTCTTCTAATTATTTATATTTTTATGTTTTATCTAATTGATAGCGGTTTCTTAATTCCATATAAATTTACATCAACTCTTTCCAAACACATGTACATATGTATGTCTAAATCTAGAGACACATAGACATTCTGAAGTTTCAGGAGTATAGCTGTTTGAAGTTGGTCATCGACACAAAATATTTTTTATTAAAAATCTTTCTAAACTATGGTTGTTAGAAACGAACCTATTTCTGAATTGTAAAATATACTGCTTTTAAAGTAAGCATTCGCCGTGAAAACTAAACACAGGGGCTATACTCCATGCCTTAAACCGAGCACCGAAAATCTAAGATCGATCTTGTTAGTTTCTAGTCTTCTTAAAATATTCATCATCGTTCAGTAAAGAAATATCTAATTTCGATGAAGACATTAGAATCTTATAGATATTTATAGTGCTTATAAACCAGACTCAGATCAATGTCTAATTTATATAACAGTGCATGTGCTGACAACGAGAGTTAATTCATTCATTCGCAGTGCTCTACATAGCGTTTTTAATCACTTGAAATATAAGATATTCTTTTTTAATAAGCATACAAATTTGACCTTGAAAAGAAAAGAAAGTGGTTATACCGTAGATTTTTATTACTCGTTGGTAGAAAAAAATGACGAATGTCTACTCAAAAGATTTCCTTGGGTAAGTCTGACCATGTATCTACACCTGGAAAGTCTTCCTCCATGGTATAGGCTGGCGTGAAGGTTGGGTGTTTCTTTTCATCATTCAACAGCAGTTAACATGTTTCAAGCCTCTTCATTCCACACCACCAATGAGAAAGACAATGAATGACAGAGCTTGGCATCAGTGTCGTTGGGTATGAAATCAGAATGTAAAAGAGCAGAAATAAATATCACAACAGATCAAAGTTGTTCTGGTATTTCATTCTGGCTTATTTTAGCAGAATCAATAGGACGCCAAACGAAACATCTTGTGGTATTTGATCGTTAAAATAAGTATCGGTCGATGTAGTCGATTAAACCCTACAAGAAGGTTTGCACCAGCATAGCCACATTCCAAGGCCTGATACCTGTAAAAAGAATAAAGAATAATGTATCTTGGTGAACATTATCTTATTCTGATTTGATACACTTGTAAAGTGTATCCTCGTCTAAGTTCAAGTAGTAATCCAACCAGCCAGTCCCTCGTTCACATCCTTTTTAAAACGATATAATTTTAGGTTGATATTTTGCTAGCAAGTGTGGTGACCACATATATGTTCTCTTGATGGTTTGTTAATATACTTTTATTTCAGTTTCTGTGAAACTATTTATGATGAATAATGCCTATTAATGATGATGGCAGGAGCAGCTGTGACACTTGTGTTGATTATGTAATAACTTGTGTTGATGATGTAAAATCAAAATAACAAGAGATCTTTATCTCTGAGTTTCTATTTTAATATAACGCCGAAGTGGAGTAAAGTAAGTTATTGTTTCACAACAGGCAATAACTACCTCTGACGTATTCCAAAGAAAGGTCTCTAATATTATACTATAATCTTTGTTATAGCGTTATCTAGTCAATGCGTTTGTGAGCCAATAGTTGGCTTCCGAAACACAGGCTCTATTAGATTACATTATGTTAATAATATGGATGAACGACTCTATGTGTGTGTGTGTGTGTGTGTATGTATG
>NC_068982.1:114676587-114677284 GCF_001194135.2 Octopus bimaculoides
TGTGTGTGTGTGTGTGTGTGTGTGTGTGTGTGTGTGTGTGTGTGTGTGTGTGTGTGTGTGTGTTTATAACGTAATAGAATAGGGATTTGAATCCGGGCAGCTACTTTACAAATACTCTGGCTAACCACATCGAATGATAAGGAACAACAGAAAATTGATTAAGGTAAACAATTTCGCAGTATTTCACCGGATAGTTAAATCCTGAGATCGCTTCTTTGGATTTTATATAGTATACAGGATGTATATTCAAGACTTTACAAAATACCTTCAAAGGCTTGTTTATTACAGCATTGTGTACAATATGTTCAATTTAAATCTCTTTTAAGATTTAAAGTGAATATATTGAACGTAATGCTGTAATATACAAGCTCTTGAAGACATATAATTCTCCATTCGTATTTTTTAAAGTCTTAGATATATATTTATATAGATAGATAGATAGATAGATATACACAAACACACACACACATATATATACATATATGTATGTATGTGTGTGTGACAGCACATGATCCAGTGATTAGGATGTTGTACTCACGACTTCAAGGTCATGGTTTCAATTCTGGAATCGAGCCGTGTGTTGTGGTCTTGAGCAAAACACTTTATTTCAGACTGCTCTGCGATCATTTCGACATCTGACATGTAGTATGCTGTGCACCGTTTATATATATATATATATATATATATATATATATAT
>NC_068982.1:114677399-114678958 GCF_001194135.2 Octopus bimaculoides
TGTATGTATGTATGTATATATGTATGTGTATTTATAGACATAAATACAAATATATATATATACATATATACAAATATATATTTATATATGTGTGTATGTATGTATGTACGTCTATATATATACATACGTGTGTGTGTGTTTGCGCGCGCGCAGTTTTTGCTTTGAGTCCAGTTGATCTTCACTCATGCTCAGGCTCCAATATTTTCTTATCGGTGTATGGTCAAGGCGCTCGGTTTAGTGGCTAGAGCATTCAGCTCATGAATCTAAGGTCTCGAATTCGATTTCCGGCGGCGCTTGTGTCCTTGAGCAAATCACTATATTTTATGCTGCTCCAGTCCATTCAGCTGATAAAAATGAGTTGTACCTGTAATCCAAAGTTATCACATTCTGTGTCACGCTGGATCCTCCTGAGAACTACGTTAAGGGTACGCATGTCTGTGGAGTGCTCAACCACTTTCACGGAGCAGGCTGTTTCGCTGATTGGAAGCATTCATCGTCGTAACTGACGGATTGTCATTTATCGTCGCAAGACAATCAATTGAAAGTTTTTTTCTGTTTTTACTAATGCTAGGTGTCCTACCGCTGTGGCCGCTGGTATTGATGATCAAGAAATTGCTTCAGTTTTTCCATGCTAACCCTAGAGTTGACAACCGGTAGTGCTTAAAACAGTAGCTTTAATCTGTCTTCCCTTCGTCTGGACATCGGTAACAGTTGTATTTCTTTCTGCTGTCTACTGCTACTGTGTTCGTACACTTTTTTTCTTTTATACCTCCTTTTTGCAAACTACAACTTGAAAATAAAATGGAAGTTTATACAGAAAAAGAGAGGATACTAACCCCTAACAGAGTTCCAACGCCACCACCACCACCACCACCACCCCTAAAGCTAATATAGACAGAATATACACCGCACTGGGAGAGTGAGAGGTTTGACACAAATAGAAAACTACTCCGAAATAGTAAAACTGAAACTACAAAAATACTTAGTGGCAAGCAATGGAAGCTGATAAGGAAATATATATTTTTTTAATGTAATCTTTATATCCAACTTAATGTGAATGTCTTGTCAGAATACCGAATGCTGCGTTATTAGTCTTGAAAGATCCTCTCATATAGACGCTTACTGCATAAAAGCGCACACATAGATGGTAGCTGATGATCTACGTGTACCATGGGCGCGGGAACTCCCATATCACGTGATTTCATTTAGCAGAAAATCATCAACGAGAAGTGTGTGGTCACTGCATGCCGGTCAAATATCGCTGCTATTGTAGCATCAAGATTTGACTAGCATGCGGTGACCGGACGTTTCCCACTGATGATTTCCTGTAGAATAAAATCACGTGATATGGAAGTTCCGGTGCCCATGTCAGATGTTTCTGTCTGCTACGATCTAAGTGTATGCTTTTATGTATCAAGCGCCTATACGAGAGGATCTCTGGAGACCAATAACGTAATATTCTATGTTGTAACTTACATTTTGGTATTAATATTACTTCCGTCGCTAATAATCAATAATTAATATATATATATATATATATATATATATATATATATATA
>NC_068982.1:114679185-114685235 GCF_001194135.2 Octopus bimaculoides
TATATATATATATATGCATATATATATTCTTTTATTCTTTCATTTGTTTCAGTCATTTGAGCATCACCTTTAGTCGAACAAATCGACCCCAGGACTTATTATATCGGTCTCTTTTGTCGAACCACTAAGTTACGGGGATGTAACACACCAACATCAGTTGAAAGGTGATGGTGGGAGGACAAATACAGACACATATACATATATATGTAATATACTAGCTGACGTACCCAGCAATTCCCAAAAAAGCGAGGCTTATCCCATGGTTCCGTTCTCATGTACATAATTTCTCATCTCTTGAATATAGAACTGAACAAAAATGTTAACAAAAATAAAGAACAAAATGATTGAAGGATCTTCCAAAATATTCTGCAGAGTAAATGAAGAAAAAGCCACTCCATAGGAGATGTCCTGAAAAACTCAACAAAGTGGCAGTAAGTGGGTACGAAAACCAACAATACCTTTGAAATATGTTTGAACTAATTTATGAAACAAGGCCGGCAATTTTGAGAGAAGGGAGTTTGTTGATTACAACCATCCCAAAACCTGACTAATATTTATTTTATCAAAAGGATGAAAAGCAAACTCGACGTCGATGGAATTTGAACTCAGGACGTAAAAAAAAAAAAAGAATCGGCGTGCTAACGATTCTGTCAGCTCGCCTCCTTCCCAATAATGGTAGTCGATTCTATTCAGCTGGATTTTCTATTTCTTTCGTCCATGAAGCGTTTATGTTCAGTGCTGCTACTGCTATTGAGTATATCATTTAGCGGCTAACACGGAGCAAGAAAGAAATCTAATTAAATCTTGACAAATTTGCAAGTTAAACAAGGACGAATGTATTGCTTGCGAAAACTGACGTCTGTGAATACCTCTGAGCGCATCACCTGGAAACAAGGACATTGGGGATTCTACTGATTATAGTGGCCGTACATTTTGGATATCTTGCACGACAATACTTTCCAGTTCACTGCTCCAATGTTACTGAGTTTAACTTTACTTTTATTTCCTACATAATTAATTAAATAGAAAATAATATGGTAAATATTTAAATTTGTTTCTTAAAATTTATATCATAATCATGAAGATTTACCAGGGTAAGATCAAATCAATATATGGCATGAAGTAGAGGTTTTCTACTAAAGGCTCGAGCATCGTTTATAGTCCAATTTGTTGTCGAACAACTTCGGATACTTTATTTGATTTTAAGTTAGCTTTAATTTTCGTCGTTTGCTTAACATTGAGCGTCAGTTACTTCTGTTTCTGAAGAAAAGATAGATAACCCTGTCACACTGTTGCCGGAAGAAAAAGAAAGAGGCGATAGATGGTGGATGATTGTTGTTTAACTACAGATCATTTTTGACCAATAAATTTTTTGTATATCATTTTTTTGTATAAATGATTGAGGAGTCTTCCAAAATATTTTGCAGAAGAAATGACGAGAAAGCCACTACCCTGAAAAATTCTACAAAGTGGTGGTAAGCGAGTGCAAAAACCAACAATACCTTAAATATGTTTGGAGTTAAAGCATAAATAGGAAATGCTTGGACTTAAAGCAGAAACAGGAAATCTGTACAAAGTGGTGGTAAGCGAGTGCAAAAACCAACAATACCTTAAATTTGTTTGGAGTTAAAGCAGAAATAGGAAATGCTTGGACTTAAAGCAGAAACAGGAAATCTGACCACATTAGCCATGGTATCCTTTCTTTCTATAAAACGATAGGTTTTCATTTGAAGGATTTCTAGTATTTCATCGACTGTACGTATAGGCTCCGATAGAAAACAATTGTGGCTGCGAGAGAAAATGGCGGATTGTAGAGTGGTGGTTGAATCGGTAGAACGTTTGACAAAATTTCTTTTATTTAGTTACTTTCTTTTACGTTTTATGTCTTTAGTTCAAATCCTACCACGACTGATTTTGCCTCTCATCTTTCTAAGATTTATATAAAATAAGTACCAGCTGTTGTTGATCCTCCAGCTCAAACATGATCGGATTGACATATGAGAAAGTTATTCAGATAGTAGGGGATGAAAGTGGTTTCTGATTTATTAGGAATCGTTATCTTCATTAACTTAATCATTTAGATTTAGACGTAAAATATTAACATTCTCCTCTGTGATTAATTTACTGCAGACGAACCCTTAACAGTTTTATTGTATTTTTTTCATTTTCAAACTTATAAAATAAGACAAGTATTAAACCCTAGGAGAGGCATTGCTAGTAATTTTATGATTTCAGTGTAGAAAAGATTTAACTAAAATCTGTGAATATTTAATAATACCAAGTAAAACCACCTGAATGTATAGAAAACATTTGAAGAAATATGATGAGGCAGAGCATTTGCTTCTCTCAAAGGAAATGTCTAAGACATAAAATCTATACGACTAATGTTCATAACGTGCAGCAAATAGCTTGAGTAATTTCTCGGATTTAATCTTCTTAATGTTACACAATCAGTTATATCTGGAGATTCCACCTGACGATTTAACATATACATCATCGCCAAAACTTGATATCAAAGACTTTAATGTATCTTAGGAACAGAAAATTCTTCAATCCTGATCCTCTACATTCTGAGTCTCAACAAAGTTCAAGTGTGGACTCTATATTACAGTACTACTTTCATATCTGAGACAGTACTACTACTAGACATACAGCCTAATCTGCATACTCGACAAGACTGATACTACAGATCCACCTAGAAGTATATTGCGGTATCTAACCCATACAGACTCTTCCCTCTCATTATATCGCTACTGCAACAAAAAAATTATCTCTAATATTCCTGTTTTGCTTACTGTGACAAAATATATCTCTTAAAGTCATCTCTCTGCAACTGAGTTAACTTGGTCAACCTAGTTATAGACACACACCATCTCCTCTCTCTCTCTCTCTCTCTCTCTCTCTCTCTCTCTCTCTCTCTCTCTCTCTCTCTCTCTCTCTCTCTCTCTCTCTCTCTCTCTCTCTCTCTCTCTCTCTCTCTCTCTCTATCGCTCTCTCTATCTATTTATCTCTCTATCTTATTCATTCACTCACTCTTTCTGCCTGTCCTATAACTACTCAACAGTCTCTCCTATTCTCGACACCCTTATAGTCTAACCTCCATGACCATATATTAAACTTTTCTCCTAGTCCTTTCCCCTCTGAACTACAACTACTATAATTCCATCTCGATCCTATATCTACTGGCAAACATTGAAACTGAACATCAACTGCATTAGTCTCGTCCAGTCTCGGATGCCTTTAAATGTTATGGATAAATAATAGAAAAGGCTATTGAATGTCTCTGTAGCTAACTTATAAAAAGAAAATTAGTTTCCTCATTTTTGATGCCAATTAATGCCAGGAGTTGGATGTATCTCTCAACCTGTTTAGACTTTAAAACATCAATGAAGAATTATGTCTTTATGTTGTGTTTCTAGTTATGTCAATCCCCTCCAAGCCAAAAAATCATGTCAAGATTTCAGTGCAGCACAGTCAACCAACGAAACACCATTCATCATTTATATAATACTCCTTCATTACTTACTACGGGTAACTTAGTCTCTTGATGATATCTCTAGGTTGAATGGACCATTGAAATTTTTTTTCTCTGGGACAGGTACAAAATTTTATCTCGTTGTTTTTTGGGGGGTTTTTTTTTTTTCGCTTATTCTGTTCTTCTCTCCCTGATAAAAATGAAAACAATTACTTGAATATACTACACGAATATGACATAATTAATTCTATACAGATGAAATCTAACATATAGAAACAGACTGTTTATAGATATAGATATTGAATAAATATAAAATATTAAATATTGGAGTGTAAATAACATAGCATTTTGAGTCGTTTGTCTATTTGAAATGAAAATATATTTTTCAAATGCTTATCTCCTTCTGGAGTATCATTCACTACTTTCCTCAACTCTACACCAAGATCGAACTTTAATTTACCGAATATCAGTTGTGCCGAATATCAGTTCACTAAAATTTTAGGGGATAAATTCTACAAACTTACCTGAAAATGGCACACCATTGAGACTTTATCAATTATATGCTAAAGATGTTATAATATATTACAGAAACAGTTAATAAATTCATTAATTATACACTTTTTTGTATATTATCTTCTTAAATGACAGAATATCTCAATGGAAGTGGAATAAAATTCCAAGATATCCGAAACTTAGCTGGTATCTTTTTAATGGTTACACAAAATTATTTCATGTATTCAAGGATCTGTTAGTTCTACTAAGATATTTTCGTTTTCCTTTTTCTTCTTCTGGGAGGATTTTTTTTCTTCATTTTTGCTATTTTTTACGAATCTTCAGATTGTTTAGAATAATGGCTTTTCCGATATCTAAAGAATACGAATAGAAAATTAAAGATAAAAAAAAACTCCTTCAAATGCAAATCACGTGGTATTAGCATTATTTAGCATATTTCCCCGTAAAGTTAAATCATTTACATGCAAATATGAAAAGCTAGGCTATTGTTGCTTCAAACTATTTGCGTAGAGTGTTGAAAGCTAAGGAAGACCTTTTATATTGTAAGTGTGTTATTTCATACTCAATAAAGATAGTTTGGCTTTCTACTCAATGATAACAATAAATGTATGGATATAAATGTATACGTGGCACACACATCTTCGTGTGTATTTGTCAGTGTGCGCTAGTGAGCTTGTTTTCGTATGTGCATGTATGAAACAATGTTTTGCATGTTTACACGTTTTTATGCCTATAGTCCTACATTATTTTTCTGTATGTGTATATGTGTCTGTTTCAGACTGTGTGGTTATCCAAATAGTACCACATTATGAAAAGAAGAAATAGAATGGATCCAGTGATATCATGAAATGAATATTGCTCTGTTTATGACAGAGATGAAGGGAACTCGTGTTCTTAAGTTAACCTATTGTATCTTACTATACATAAGTGCGACCATCCAAGGCAATCGATGTCAAGATAAACACTGTTAGTCATAAATTGATAGTTTTGTCCTCTGATCAAAGCCTGTGGTTCATTATATTGTAAGTCTCCTAATGTCTTGAAAATATTGATTTCTAACTTTAGCCGGAAGCCACAAACAAGTTTTTGGGAGAGAAATATAGACGATTTAATGGAACTTCAGTATTTGACTGATATTGTTTTATCAGCTCTAGAGAAATGAAACGCATAGTTAACTTCGATGGCTGTTTGAAACCAGAGCATAATAGGACGTGCCTAAATATTACATAATTTACAGCATGAATGCAAGGTTTCAAACTGGATGAGAAAGGAACAGTCGAATATCTTGACCCTAGTACTTGACTGGTACTTATTTTATCAACCCTAGCAGAAGAATAAAGTCGACCTCAGCGAGATTTGAACACAGAACGTAAAGGAATGTAACTACTTTTCTACTCTAGGCACAAGGCCCGAAATTTTGGGGAAGGGGCCAGTCGATTAGGTCGACCCCAGTACGCAACTGGTACTTAATTTATCGACTCCGAAAGGCAATGTCGACCTCGGCGGAATTTGAACTCAGAATGTAAAGACAGACGAAATACCACTAAGCATTTCGCCCGGCGTGCTAACGTTTCTGCCAGCTCGTCGCCTTAATGTATCTAAATACTGTAAAGTATTTAGATACGAACGTTCAGCGACTAAACATATTAATATCTCACAGAGCACAGGGAAGGCGTGCTTGAGATTACAGATCCCACTACTTGAATATGTTTAGTTGATAAATCAGAACATATGGCCTTTGATTGACAAAATCGTCGGGCCATTGGACAAATGCCTTCTTTCAACTACTTTAGTTCTTAGTTCATATCTTTCTGAGGTCAACTTTGCCTTTCGCTCTTTCAGAATCGATGAAATAAAATACGAATAAAAGTATACGAGTCACTTTAGCCACATATACTCGTACCAATCCCAGAAGTCAATAATGATATGAATAGATTTGCTGGGATTAAGGAAACTACTGATCGCTTGTGTTCGAAACTTTCACAGTCTTATGTTAGCTAATAGTAATATGTATGAATATAAACTAAAACTAGGCTATACATGTGTGTGTGTGTGTGTGTTT
>NC_068982.1:114685551-114687042 GCF_001194135.2 Octopus bimaculoides
ATATATATATATATATATATATATATATATATGAACTTACACAGCTGTACTGTTATCAAGGACAGTATCGTTAATAACATAAATATCAACTCTACATATATAATGTACTTTATTGGATTATAGTCTCCTCCATTTCATTTCTAGATTCACATTACTTATATATCCGTATGTACGAGTGTACATTGTGCGTGTGTGCATGTGCATGTGTATGGATGTGTGCGTATGTGTGCATGCGTGCGTGCGTGCGTGCGTGCGTGCGTGCGTACGTGCGTGCGTGTTTTAATGTCTTAGCCAGAGGAGAAAAGAAAGGTGAGCATGACTCTTTTGAGGACCTCCGAGATTAGTAAGAAGAGAAGAATCTATCTTCAAATTAGAGATCTGGCCCAAATGTTTGCAACAGATTGCTGAGACCCCCTTCGGTCATGACTGACCATGGGATTGCACCTAGAAAGTTACCCTCCCAGGCACAAGTCCGGGCAAGGTTGCTTATGGAAGACCAGCAGTCGCCCATGCATACCGGCCTCCCCTCTCCACGCCACCGATGTCATCCAAGAGAAAGGCAAAGGTCGATACAGCTTGGCACCAGTGACGTCGCAACTCATATCTACAGCTGAGGGAACTGGAGCAACGTGAAATAAAGTGTCTTGCTCAAGAACACAACACGCAGCCCGGTCCGGGATTCGAACTCACAACTTCACGATCGTAAGCTCGACGCTCTAACCACTAAGACATGCGCCTTCACATTGCAACAGACTACACTCTGCTAAAACCAACCAGAGACCAGATGGTGGCGTTAGGCCAAACAAGAGATTAAGTCTGCCATACAATTGCTGTGGTTATTTCGTCCGTTTCTATTTCTTCAAGTATCTGCGTTTCTTAAAATGGTAAGGTATGATCTGAGGGAATTTGACAACTTATTTTAACAGCTATAGTAACCACGGTGAGGCTCCCTCATTGGTAGACTGAGTTACTTTACATAGTACTTGGTTGTAATTAACTGTGAATAGTTAAGAACAGGAAGCAGTTTACTTGGTATCGAGTAATTGTCGAGTCAAATACTTTTCGACATGAAACGTAATAATTCTGACAAGAAAATTGGCTAAAATGATTTATTAACTCCCTAGTTTAATATAAAACCGAATTCATTTAAAAACTGCCTTATAGCTTCCCGTTCTTAAGAGGCAGGAAAAATTAAGTTAGAAACGCGGGCACTCCTCAAAGGAAAAATGGCTCTCCAGCCATTTACAACATTTTCAATTAAATCTCTTGTTTAATATCTGATCTTTTCCTTTTTTTTTTTTTTTTTTTTTTTTTTTTGGCAGAATATGGAATTATATATTCTTACATGCATATACAGATTTTACATATCTAAGTACGTACATACATACATACATACATACATACATACATACATACATACATACTTACATACATACATACATACATACATACATACAGACAGACAGACAGACAGACAGACAGACAGACAGA
>NC_068982.1:114687052-114688400 GCF_001194135.2 Octopus bimaculoides
ACAGACAGACAGACGGACGGACAGACAGACAGACAGATATATAGATACACACACACACACACACACACATATATATATATATATATATGTATGTATATATCATATCTATATGTGCGTGTGTGTGTGTATCATTACATCATATATATATGCGGTATATACATATTATTACAGCATAGTGTAGTATAATACGTTATATCTTATATTATGTATGTATGCGTGCAGGCATGTATGTTAAGACATATGTTTCTATACGTTGAAAAATGTTCAGATTTCAAATAAGATACTTAATAGAAAATGTTATAAATGGCCAGAAAATTTATATGTATATATATGTGTGTGTGTGTGTGCGCGCGCGCGCTTGTGTATGCAAGCATGTATGTATATTTGTGTGTGTATGTATGTATGTATGTATGTATGTATGCATATATCAATGCACATTAAATACTATTTTATGCGTATCCACCCAAATATTTTCCTGTTTTCTTTGGGGTTTTTTTTTTTTTGGCTTTCATTGATTTTTCTCTCCCATTCTTTCTTCTCAACTCTCACCGTCTGGGGTGAAAAAGACAGTACACTTGCCGCATTCACTTCATGGGGAGTGGGGTATGTGCCTTTCTCTCTGAGCGAACTCGGACATTTCCAACAACTGACCTCCAGAAAATGCGATCATTCATAGATAGTAGTCAGATTCTCCAACTTTATCGCAATGTCTTGTTGGTCAATGCACGTAAAGTGACATATGTCTCTTCTTTCACCCTTGGACTTACATAGCTACAACAGTCACACTAGTCACACTACCTCATATTAATTTCGCTAACAACGGCCAAAAAACATTATTCTTCTTTGTTGCGATCTTTTTGTTATTTGAGGTAGATTACTATAATATTCGCATTGGTTTTATAGTTCCCGCATGACGTGTCCAACCGTTTCTGTAGAACATTTGTTAGTGTCATTGTCTCGACGCAGGTCACAATTTAGATTTGATCTCCATGTTGTCCTCATTTTGCGTTAGATGCTGACCAATATGCGATGGAGGAAAGTATTGTCTGGTGGAGAGACCTTCTTGATCAGCCATCTGACATCACTAACGTACCGATCTACCAAGTAGATGTTGAAGGTCTAGCAATAAATACAATCGAGTTTACAAGAACGCATAACAACTTTTGCAAATAATAAAGCTTCTGGTCTGGACATCATTCCGATCGAGGTTTGGAATACAAGTGCAATCACAGAACTTTTGGGTGAAAAGTAGCAGTGTTCCAATCCCGAGTCAGTGACCTAGGCATCATAGGAAATTATACAGGAAAAAGTTTGTTGGTATAATCTGTGAAATTTATGATCTGCGAAA
>NC_068982.1:114690207-114691832 GCF_001194135.2 Octopus bimaculoides
GGCGTCCACAAACATTACTCCCTGGAACTTGTCGGTATTGTACCACGTGGTCTTTTTGTTTGTTTTGTCACTAATCCTTTGTAGTCTATTCCACTGTTTGTTACGGTATCTAGGTTGTGTTCCATTTCTATCTTTGACAACAATCTCCTCAAATTTCTTGTTAGCTCCTCTGTATACCCGGATTCTATCTTTCTGGCTGTATCCCGAAAATTGCATGCGATGCATGAAGTCTTGAATGTGAATATATATATATAGGTATGCATGTATATATGTGCTTGTGTGTGTGTGTGTGTGTGTATAAAACTGTTGCCGATCTTTCCACCCTGACGCGGGAGGCCGGTTTTACATTAATGTTTATATGCATCCACAACTGGTTGCATATATTTTACTTTTTGCACAGTTTTTCTACCATTCTGAACATTTTTAACTATTATGTAATTCTGAGCCCCAAGAAACAGTTGTCGGAATTGAAATACTATGTCTCCTTTCCTTAGTTGTCTATATTTTTTGCACTCCATGTAAACTTATTCTGTAAACATATAAATATCTACGAGGGGGTACCCGAAAGTAACTGGAAACGTTCTCTGTAGGACAAACCCGTTGTAGTTCGGGCTTCTGCCGCTAGAAACCGCTTGATGCAACCCCAGACATCAGTCTGCCGACTTTTGAGCACTACAAAGTGTTTTCCATGTTGAGCATTTCTGGATGCACTTCACGAGTGTCACAATATCTTTCCGAACTTGATGTAAACTTTTTTGCTTGAGGGAAATTCGCTGTGTCGCAGATACAATCTGGCCATATACTTTTCCAAACACTGTTCAAAGTTGAAGATTTCACTTCCCATGACTCAGCTATATTATCCACAGCATTCATTATGTTGAATTTCTTCCGGAAATCTCTAACTGTAGGTTTATCTTCCCTTTCAGCTGCTTTCATAAATTAATATCTAATATCTAATATCAGCTATCACACCTTGATCTATTGGCTGGATCAACGAAGCTGTATTCTTACGGATATATTCTACTCTCACGTTATCAGAAAGGTCACCTAAGTTTGCTGGGTGTCTCGGTGCATTGTCTAAAATAAGCAATGCTTTGTTGGAAATATTGTGTCTGATACTGCACCCTGCCATCCTCTCTCACTCACTAATGAAGGTACTACATCGTTTATTGTACTGTGTCATATAGGTAGAAATGAATTGACCGTGTCCCAGAAACTCAGTGCACTGAGCCCGAAGTTATATAATATACTTATTACTGATTTCAGTATTCGTTTCTATATCTGTTGTATCCATGTATATGTATCTCTTGCATGTTTTAGGAACTTCGCAAATTTTAATGGCACCGTTTCGTTATTGTTTACTCTTTCTGTTACAAAGTGATATATACACTTTAGATTTATTTTGAACTATGTATCCTTAATATACATTTATATCACTCTCTCTTTCTCTCTCTTTCTTTCTCTCTCTCTCTCTCTCTCTCTCTCTCTCTCTTTCTATTTATCTATCTATCTATCTACCATCTGTCTATCTCTGCTCTCACTCTATCTATGTGTGTGCATGTGTGTGTATGCGCTTGTGTGTGCATGTGTGTGTATGCGCTTGTGTGTGCATGATGGTATATATA
>NC_068982.1:114699456-114703292 GCF_001194135.2 Octopus bimaculoides
TGTGTGTGTGTGTGTGTGTGTGTGTGTGTGTGTGTGTGTGTGTGTGTGTGCGCGTGGAACATAGAAGAATGAGGAGGAGGAGAAGAAGAAGAAGAAAATGTGTAACATAATAATAATAAATGCTCTGATCTATTACCAAGCAGTGGCTCTCATTTCTGTTGATCTTAACTGATTGGAAGTGTTACCATGTATATTGTTTTGTCTTGGTATAAAAGATGGGCTCCAGCAAATATTCTGCTCAATACCACAGATTTTCTTGTCAGTTGCTTGACCTTAAATAGTCAAGCATGTCCCTTAGTGGCTGAGTATATGTGCATCTCTGATCACGAGCAGAAGTAGTTGGGGAGCATCATTGTCATGTGTTGGGAGGAATTCTTTGAGGTCTGAATAATTCACCTCTAGGAACAAAAGTGTTTTGTTCATCATCCTTATACAGGGACCTTTCGAGTGGGATGGGCTACTCGACTTGAACAAAATTCTAACTGGACCCCACCTGTAAGGTCATGTGCTGTTTATCTTGATATGAGATCACTATGTCGCGCACATATGGTTGTGATGCATGTACTTGGTGTACCGTTATCAGACGTGTAGTCATGATGGGTATATTGGGCTTCGTATATTTGTACCCCAGTGTCACTTTGACGACATGCACTAATAATAATACTAATAATAATAATAATAATAATAATAATAATAATAATAATAATAATTTCTACTATTGGCACAAGGCCTGAAATTTGGGGGGAGGGGACTGCTCGATTACATCGACCCCAGTGTATCATTGATACTTATTTTGTCGACCCCGAAAGGATGAAAAGCAAAGTCGACCTCAGAACGTGCAGACTGACGAAATACCGCTAAGCATTTTGCCTGGCGTGTTAACGACTGTGCTAGCTCGCCTCCTTAATAATAATAATAATAATAATAATAATAATAATAATAATAATAATAATAATAATAACACTTTCTGCTATAGGCACAAGGCCTGAAATTTGGTGGAGGGAGGGATAAGTCAATTACATCAATCCCAGTGCGTAACTGGTGGTTAATTTATTGATCCCGAAAGAATGAAAGGCAAAGTCGACCTCGGCGGAATTTGAACTCGGAACATAGCGACGGGCAAAATACCGCTAACGACTCTGCCAGCTCGACATACTTGTTTGGCCTATATAGTTGTGTCTGCAAACCGGACAGGTTATAACATAAATTAGATTTCTCGGATGCACAAGTGAAATTGGTCTTCATTGTGAATCTCTCTGTTTGTTTGAAGTGGAATTCCGAACCTTCCAGTGGGTTGAGGTATGTTCTACAATTTGGACGTCTGCGTTTTTTAACTATTGGTTTCGTTGTTGTTGTTGTTGTTGTTGTGCATTGTTGTTGTTGTTGTTAACAGTTGGTTTCATTGTTGTGCATTTGATGAATTTGTAGGTTTTAAGAATGTAGTTCATCTTTGGATCCCTAATGAGCATAGGTAGATTTTGAACAATGGTGTTGTTTACCTCATTATTTCTGAGTTGTGAGTCGATATATAAGGGTAGTATTTTGAGATGAAGTGTGGGGTTTCGTTTTGTTTCCGTTAGTGTTTTAATGCCTGTTTTCTTGACACGTTTAATTCCATAATCTATAAGTGAGGGTGGATAATGTCTTTCGGCTAATGTTGTTCTGAGGTCTTGGAGATGGAGATCCTGTATGCAAATCCTTTTCGCTAAATTAAAAGGAATATTTCTTTTGATGTGTTTCGGGTGGTATGAACTAAATAGAAGAGTCCGTTGGTTTATGATAAATATAAATGTCGGTTGCACTTTAATTGTTGACCTTTTTTTATCAGAATGTGTGTGTGTGTGTGTGTGTGTGTGTGTGTGTGTGTGTGTGTGTGTGTGTGTGTGTGTGTGTGTGTGTGTGTGTGTGTCGGGAGAACGGGAGATAGAGTTGATGCGGAGAGAGAATGAGTTCCTGTGTGTTTGCGCATGCAGGTATGTTTGAGTGAAAGGAAATGAGTGAGTGAGTGAGTGAGTGAGTCAGTCAGTCAGTCAGTGTGCATATACACACACATATACATGCGCATATTGTGTACACACTCAAATGTGCTTCACTGCATAAATCAATGGTTATATTGCCACTCCTGTGGCTGATGATGATGATGGTGATGACGACGACGATGATGATGATAACGATGACGACGACTATGATGATGATGACGACGATGACGTCTATGCCTAATCTTCAAGTCGGCCATTGATTGAAAGCATGGTTATGAAGGCAAGTAACTCTGAGTGGTTAAGCAGTTTGCTTTGCAAATCAAGTGATTTCAGTTTCGATCCGTTGCCTGGCACAACCTTATGTAGCTTCAGACTTACCAAAGCCTTATCATGGTAAATTTTGTAAACGGAAACTGCGTGGAAGTTCGTGTGGAAGATAATTCCTGTTCGCCTGTTGTAAACCTCATCTACTGATCGGTTTCACACTTTTAAAGCTTTTAGTGGGGTCCACCCTGTTGCAAATATGCGGGTGGGTTAGGTATCTCAACCGAAGATAATTTCCTGTCTTTCTCCCAGGTGTCTGGGAAACCCTAAGAAACAGTCACGGGCGGTGCACCTTCTTCGACAAAGTCATTGAAAAAAAATATATAAATTTTAAAAGTCGCTGGCGTAACAATATGGTTCGGAAACTCGCTTTGAAATCACATGGTTTCGAGTTCAATCCCACTGCGTGGCACCTTGGACAAGTATCTTTTACTATAATTGCAAGCCGACCAGTGCCTTGTGAGTGAATCTGGTGAATTTGGTAGACGGAAATTATGTGGGAGCCCATAATGTGTGTGTGTGTGTGTGTGTTTCTCCCCCAACACACACACTAATGATAACCAGTGTTGGTTTGTTTACATCCCCGTAACATAGCGGTTTAGCAAAAGATATCGATAGAATAAGTATCAGACTTTAAAAATTATTACTGTGATCAATTTGTTTGCCTAAAACCCTCCAAAGCGGTACCATAGCATGGCCGCAGTCCAATGAATAAACAAGCAAATGATAAAAGATAAAGGGATTCCAGTAATGAGGTCCTCTTTTTTTTCTTCTTTTTTTTTTCAGGCGCAGGCGTGTATGGTAAGAAGCTTGCTTCCCTACTACATGGTTCCAGGTTCAGTTTCACTGTGTGGCACCCTTGGCAAGTGTCTTCTACTATAGCCTCGGGCCGACCAAAGCTTTGTGAATGGATTTGGTAGGCGGAAACTGAAAGAAGCCCGTCGTATATATGTATGTGTGTGTACGCGCATGCGCGCGCGTGTGTGTCTTTGTGTCTGTGTTTATTCCCCCACTACCACTCGACAACCGATGCTGGTGTGTTTACGTCTCCGTAACATTAGCGTTTCGGCAAAGAGACCGATAGAATAAGTACCAGGCTTACAAAGAATAAGTCCTAGAGTCGATTTCTTCGGCTAAAAACCCTTTAAGACAGTGCTCCAGTGTGGCCGCAGTCAAATGAGTTGAAACAAGTAAACTAATAAAAGAATAGACTGTTGTTCGAGGAAAATTTGGCTGCTGTTTCTAACACATAGACACTGTATCGTTGGCCTGACCTTCAGTGCAATTATTGAATGACACAACATTGACCGCTGAAATCCCAGTTAACTAGTAACTTCATGACTTGCTATCAGAATATTTAGATCTCGAAGCCCAAGATAAAGAATCTATCATTTTGAACGAGACACATAGTTTGTGATCTTAGGTTTTTTGACGAGCAAAAGAGAGAGAGAGAGGAAGAGAGAGAGAGGAAGAGAGAGAGAGAGGAAGAGAGAGAGAGAGGAAGAGAGAGAGAGGAAGAGAGAGAGAGGAAGA
>NC_068982.1:114703386-114703762 GCF_001194135.2 Octopus bimaculoides
AGAGAGGAAGAGAGAGAGAGAGGAAGAGAGAGAGAGAGGAAGAGAGAGAGAGAGGAAGAGAGAGAGAGAGGAAGAGAGAGAGAGAAAAAAAACGTTCATGTTTGTTTACGTTAACCAAATCTGCATTCTTTTAACATTATCGATTTTCTTCTTTTTTGTTTTGTTTTGTTTTCTTTTCTTTTTTTGTTTCTTTTCTTTCTTGTCCCTCTTTTGTAAACAGAAATCATTCAATCGTTACCGGCTTTAGCAAATATTCTACGATTAAAAATTGAACTCCCATGTCAATAATTTATTTTACTACTACTACGACGACGACTACTACGACTACTACTACTACTATTGCTACTCCCCCACATCCACTACTACAATCACTAAT
>NC_068982.1:114704822-114709384 GCF_001194135.2 Octopus bimaculoides
GCGGTGGTGGTGCTGCTGCTGATGATGATGATGGTGGGAGAATGAAGGTAATGAAGACCGTGGTGCTGGCAGTGGTGCTGGTGCTGGTGACAGCCCATAGCATCAGTGGCAACAATTACGTTGCCTCAAAGCAATTGGTTCAATACATTCTTCCGAATGCTCGTAGTCTTCCGAGGATGACGATAATGATCATGATTTTGACGACGACCACAACGACCACCACCACGACGACGACGATGATGATGATGATGAAAAGGAGGAGGAGGAGGGTAATGATGGCGGTGGTGATTGTGGTGGTGGTGTTAGCGGTGGAGGGGGTGATGGTGGTTGTAGTGGTGGAGATAGTAGTTGTGACGGTGATGGTGTTATTGATGATGATGGTGATGACAATGGTGATGATGACGATGATGGTGATGATCGTCGTGGTGGTACTGGTGGTGGTGGTGGTGGTGGTGGTGATGATAGTAAGCTGGTTTGAGGTGGCTGTGGTGTTTGTGAATTTGGCTGTGGTGGTGGTATTAGTAGCAATAGTTTTTAGTTTGTATTGGTTGTAGTGACCGTGGTGGTGATGTAGTTGCATGTGGTATGATAATAGCATCATTAGTATGGTGGTGATGGTGCCGCCGCCGCCGCTGCTGCTGTTGACGGTGGTGGTAGTGGTGGTGGCAGTGGCAGTGGCAGTGCTGGTGACTGTGATGGTGATGACGGCACTGTCGATATAAATTTAGTAAAATGCGTTGGAAACTATAATTATATTAAGTGATAGTTTAGGCGGGAATCACAATAGAAATGGACGATTTACATAGAAATTGATCTAAATAACTATTGTGATGTTTAATGATATTCAAATTTTTTGAAATGTCCTTTGAGGTTCTTTTTATTGATATCGTTATTGTCGGCATTCTTGAAATTGAGAGTATTTATTATCCATCAATATGGCCATATTTCATGGGTTGAGTTGTATGGTTTTGATTATGTTGCTTCGAACGAAAATTTGATTTCATTCAAAATATCAACAATTGCATTTAGTTTTGAAACAAATGCATTATATGTATGAGGCAGTTTTGTTGCTTTTGTTTTGTTTTGTTTTCTGTGTTTTGTTTGTTTGCTTTTTTTTTTTGTTGTTTGGTCGCGGGTGTTGTTATTTTTTTAGTTTTTAAATCAATGAAATCTTGTTGATTGAATATCTTTTGTTTACATTCCATAGTGGAAATATGTAGATATTTACCTTAAACTAGAATAACACATTATGTCGACCGTAGCTTGAATTAGACAATAAAACATTTGTCCTAAAGACTCCCTTTTGACATCTGTTTCCCTTTCCTTCCTTTCATGGATATATTTTCTTTTAGACGTTCAGCAATAATTATCTTGGTTTTGCATGTACATATGTGTGCATGTCTAAGTGTGTATCATGTATATGTGCGTGTTTATATACATACATACATACATACATACATACATACATACATACATATATATGTATGTGTATGTATGTATATCATAAGCTTAAGCATATTGAATATTCACCATGCGTTTCACGTTCCCGGTTATTCCAACGATTAAAAAAGGGAAGCAGCATAACAATATATAGAAAAAAATATTCGTAATCATATGAAAATATGATGAGTCATTTAACTTTGAATGATTACCAAACAACGTTGCAAAATATGCCACACATATTTTCAGTTCGTATATACAGATCAAGTGACATATTCGTCTATTCACATGAAACATACGTAATATTTCCGTGTCTTCAGTATCATATGTGTAAAACACACTCGTCACTGTGTATATCTAGGGCAAGCATGGGCATACGTTTTAGAAGTGGGCCGCACTACTAAAAGTATTCAAAGTCATTTTTTATTAGATGTGCCGTTCAGAAAATCCCGCCGGCTGCGGTTTACCCATGACTGGTCTAGAGTGCAATGCTTTGTTGCCCTTTGTAATATATAGTAGTATCAGTATCAAAGTGTTAGCAGAAGCTGCTCTGCATTTGGTTGCAACTTTTGAAGATGGCCGATCCGAGATTCTACAAGCAACATCTCGGTATACCCTCTAAATGTATGAGTGGAGTCACAACTGCGTACAAGGTACAGTGTTCATTATTGCTGTTTTTAATTAAAATATAAATTGAAGCCAATGTCTTGAATTTTTTAAATTAGATAGAATCAGCTAAAGGATTGTGTATGTATGCATGTATGTATGTATGCATGTATGTATGCATGTATGTATGTATGCATGTATGTATGTACGTAGGTGTGCGTATGTATGTATGCATGTATGTATGTATGTATGTATGTATGTATGTATGTATGTATGTCAGGCCACTCTTAATGCCACTAAGAACATGTAACCCGGTACAACCTGTCGCATGGTCGAACCGTCAGCGACTAAACCGGCAGCCCTACCAAGCTTGCTTGGTTGGGGGGGGGGCTCGTTGAACAGCCTGCAGGACAAGAAACGAAACCTGTTAAAGAACAGATGAACTTAATAGAGTCACTGGTCATCTAACTGCTGGGAGTGAGAAACCCCCAGTATTTCTTTAGATATCTCTCTAGCAGAAGGAAAACTCTGATGTAACGCCTACGACATCCATTAATGTAGACTAGTTCTTTTGGGGCAAATACATACGTTGTTTAGAGATTAGCAGTGACCCTGTGCAAGACATATATCACTTCAAAAATCTTCGGGTACAGGCATCGCTTGATTTTTAACATCTTTGTTACGTGCTGCCTGTTATGGGTGGCCGCAACTGAAAAAGGCAAAACACTCAATGAAAACTTCCATGATGAAATAAAGGCGCGTCTATCATGTATGCATATATATATATATATGTATGTATCCACGTGTGTGTGTGTGTGTGTGTGTGTGTGTGTGCGCGCGCGTGTGTATGTGTGTGTTGCAGCTATCATGTATGCATATAAGCATACATGTGCGTGTGTGTGTGTGTACGCGCGCGCGTATATATGTACAAAAGAGATTACGTACTGCCAAACTCCATCCAAAATCCGTAGCCTAAGCAGGCTGCAAGTGCACAACAATCTGCGTTTCAATGGGCAAATAACCTAGTGGTGCCTGTCTCTTCTCCAGGTATGGCTAACCATTAGCTTCTCCATGTGAAGTTCTTCCGCTTTTGACAGATTTTTATATTTAATCCTGCTGGGTCTCACATGCTCTCCTCACCCACTAAACTTAGAGGAGTGGTTTAGACACCGATCACCCAACTGGGCTACATGCTACCAATTGTGAGTAGAATATAACAGGTACTTTTTCAGGTACCTGTTACTTTGTTTTCAACATATTAATGCAGAGGTCGGAGAAATTTTTAACCAATTACCCGCAAAATATATTTGCTTACGCCGATGTTACCCCCTTGATTTGAAAGGAAGAAAATCATAGATTCTTTGAATGCGAAAGGTTTATTGAAACTAGTTATATAGAGAATACAATTATAAAAACAAAAAGCATAAAACGAATGCAATCAAACACATTGATATCCTCATTATGAAACGAAAGGATTTTTCTAGAAACTTTTTCACTTGAAGTTTTGTTACAATTACATCAAAATTGGGGCATTTTGATACCTGAGCAATTTGGATACAGTCTTCGGGGTCCAATCTATTGCTCTGCTTTGCTTTTATGTCCATTAGAGTGGGAAATCCTTGTTTGTAAAGGTAGGTTGTTGCAAAAGGCAGTAACTTTTTTGACTACCTCTTCAGGCCAGAAGAAAAATTTCTGTCGTAACAAGGAATACAATTTTTTTTATATATAATTTTACTCTAATGAGTCCTCATTATCCCCAAGAATTTCCTTTTTTACCCCACTTAGGGTAATTTACCCTATTTCGCCGACCTTTCTATTAATGGGTTAAATCTATCTCCACTTAAAGAAACAAAGAACGACAAATTTAGCAGAATTGTAACCCAAGCTCACGCTGATAGACGTATATGTATACATATTCGCACAGACATATGCATAGCAAATAAATATAAAAGACACATACATACACGTTCACAGATATACAATGACATTTATACAGATACGGTAAACACGCGCGCACATACGCACAGACATGCACGCACATAAATATATTTACGGTTAAAAATACACGTATACACATTGAAATACATTTTCTCACACACACAAAAGCACATTCACACACCAACACACGACGCATTCACATACACACACGTAAGCAAGCATACAAGCACAATCACACATATTCATACACATTCACACATAAACACGGACACACACACATAAACACACATATACACACACACTAACATTCACATATACAAACACATTCGTACACATACACACACACACACACTCTAAGTTCGTTCATACATCATAAACGCAAAGTGAATACTAATAATTGCTAACGTGTGGGTGAGGTGAATGCGTTAAAATATCAGTGTGTATGAATAAATGTATGTGTGAATAAATGTGTGCGTGAGAATATTGTTTTCCCTGTTTATATCAATATGTATATTTGTATATTTGTATATATATATATATATATATATATATATATATATATATATATATATATATAT
>NC_068982.1:114709455-114714294 GCF_001194135.2 Octopus bimaculoides
TGTGTGTGTGTGTGTGTGTGTGTGTGTGTGTGTGTGTGTGTGTGTGTGTACATTTAAGCCCGCGTATAATTAATTTGCAATTTGAAGTTTTAATGAATCTCTCCTTTGCCGACGTTAATTCCAGCCAGAACTACAGAGAGACTGTAAGGTGCGATATATTCCATATTTGTATTCAGTGAAGCTATGTTCCCCTCTTTTATATATATATATATATTTTTGACATCTATTGCACAAACAGCAATATGCATGGAATAGAAAGGAGTCATATATTTATCCTTTCCAAAAAAAACAACTTATGTACATAACCTTAGTTATGTGAGTAAAATGTTTCTACCGCAACTAAGTGGTTTCGGGTTCGATTGCACTGCGTGGCACCATGGGTATATATATATTCTAACAAAGCCTTCTGTGTGAAATTTAACAGACAGTAAGTGTTTGGATGCCCGTTGGAGAAATCTGTTTTTCTTCTTTGGGCGGTAGCCTTAATTCGTCACCTTGTTCAAAATCACTACCACCTGGACATTAAGAACCTTTGGAAGAGTTCATTCTATTGCAAATATTCCTGCCAGGTCTGGGAATAACTACCTTCCTTTATCCCACTAGCCATGGGCTCTGCTGTTCCTCTTTCGCTTAACTGTTGTTGTTGGCACTCCGTCGCTTACGACGTCGAGGGTTCCAGTTGATCCGATCAACGGAACAGCCTGCTCGTGAAATTAACGCGCAAGTGGCTGAGCACTCCACAGACACGTGTACCCTTAACGTAGTTCTCGGGGATATTCAGCGTGACACGGCTGACCCTTTGAATTACAGGCACAACAGAAACAGAAAGTAAAAGTGAGAGAAAGCTGTGGTGAAAGAGTACAGCAGGGTTCGTCACCATCCCCTGCCGGAGCCTCGTGGAGCTTTAGGTGTTTTCGCTCAATAAACACTCACAACGCCCGGTCTTCGAATCGAAACCGCGATCCTATGACCGCAAGTCCGCTGCTCTAACCACTGGGTCATTGCGCCTCCTTCGCTTAACTACTTAACAAATAAATTCTTTTATAATACATTCCCATTATTTTCATTTTTTTTCTGTGATTTTCATCGGTCACAAACTCCAGAAGACAGATATTATCGAAACAAGTATTTACAAACACGTACCTTCAGAGTCTTTGAGTTCGCTACTAGGCATGTCCATTTCGAGGGTTTTCTTCTTTTTTTATTTAACATCATTTTTACTTATTTCCAACGGTTTTACATATCTTCCAACGGTTGCGGATAAATAAATTACATAAGAATGTGGTTATTGAAGGAAAAGATTTTATGAATGTGATTTTTCACATATAGGCTAAAATCTCAGGTCTGAAACTTTTGGTAACTGCTACTGGCGTATCATTGTGTATATATCGGACATTTTCAACCGAGAGGTGAACGAGTGTCTCACTGTCCATGTGATATTAATGTTCCAGGATCATAGAGATATTAGAGGAATAACACTGGAATCTAAAGCATTGCAATTCAAAGCATATGAACTATATCGAGTTCTTTTTGGTCTCGTATATTTTTCCAACTCGGCATAATTTTCCATATTTCGTATGTATATTTCGTGTGCAAGATTCTTGATGTGGATACGTGTGTTGAAAGAAATACAATTAAACCTTGGGAGAGGCATTATGCCGGTAATAAACACACGCACTGGTTCAGTCCTTTATTAATTTATATAGTTTTTAGTTAAAACTATATAAATTAATAAAGGACTGAACCAGTGCGTGTGTTTATTACCGGCATAATCCCTCTCCCAAGGTTTAATTGTATAATTTTCCATATTTGAGTTCAAAACAGTGAGTATATTCTCTTCAAGTAGTAAAATATGATTTGTAGCATCATAATCTGGTTAAACAGGGGAATACTTTAAGATTCCTCTAAAAAAAAAAATGGTTGGCTCTTTAAATTATCCATTTCTGGTTGCTTTCCTGATGATTCTATTTGATGAATAAAGAATCAACACCAATTTATGCGTGCAGGTTTGACTGTGTACTTAAGAGGTTTGCGTCAAAATTACTTGAATTTTTGATTGGATCTCACCGCGCAGGAATCTGGACATCTTTAGTCCCAACTCTGACATATTAGGAGCAATGCTATTCATCACTGTATTGTTACAATAATAGAATATACACTGCTAAAAGTAGTGTGATGATGAAAGAAACATACCCAAATGCAAAAGGCATTCCAAAATGCTTGAGCAAGTGAAACAATTTGCTTATTGAACCTATTCTAAACATTGCCCGAGCAAGCTGCTGCTTTTGTTGTTGTTGTTGCTGCTGCTCCTGCTGCTGC
Organism: Octopus bimaculoides; assembly: GCF_001194135.2. Taxonomy (NCBI): domain Eukaryota; kingdom Metazoa; phylum Mollusca; class Cephalopoda; order Octopoda; family Octopodidae; genus Octopus; species Octopus bimaculoides. The sequence continues at coordinate 114,711,775 of NC_068982.1, forward strand.
TGCTGATGATGATGATGATGGTGATGGTGATGATGATGATGATGATGATGATGCTTCTCTTACTGCTGCAGTAAATTATCCCTAGATCAGCCTTGATTCAACAAATCTGTGATCAAAAACGTTGAGACCATGATCCTCCCTCTCGTAAGGCAAAATGTTTGTAGGACTATATATATAGTCATCGATACACACATATGTAGGATGTAGTTTCAATGAGACTTGGCTGCTATTTCTGATTGTTCGATAACCACGTATAAGCTCGTAACATTTCTCTTCCGCTTAGCTTCTTTTTTTTCTCAACAACTGCAAGGCTTTCCATTTATGTACGCTAAACTTGATTGACCAAGTTTTCTCTTAGATAGCAAGAGAAAACCTTTTGAGAGTCTTGTCTTCAACAAATCAATCTGAGGATGGTGAAGTGTTCGTGGTGGGAGACAAGCAGAGATCCGAAACACACACATATAGATATATACATATACGACGGTCTTCTTTCAGCTTTCATCTCCTAAATGCATAAGGCTATAGTAGAAAACAGAGCAAGAACATGGAAAAAATTCGTGTTGCTATTGTCGCGATTAAATGGAGCCGCTTAAAACGGTCGTACTGCAGTACTATTTGCCATGTTGTTGCTTATTTTGATTATGCGTGTGTATTATATAAGTATATCAGATATATGCATACATGTATTATATATCAGCTTTTATCTTCTATTTGTTTCAACGATATGACTTCGGCCGTGCTGTAGCACCGAATAAAATGGTTTAGGCAAAAAATCAACCCCCAATAATCATACATATTATTAACTGCAAACCGAACTAATGCATTTAACAGGTTATTTATTGTTCAGCACTCGTTGTTGTGTATGGCCACAGCTTGTCTTTTTCATTTGTATATTTTCATCTGTTATCGTGTTTCTGTCTTCATTTGTGACCTATAAGCTTAAATTTTTCGTGGAGTTTTTTCTTAAATGGCTTAAACCCATCATTTACACATAATTTTGTTTGTATATTCTTTTTTGCTCTTGATCATTCATCACAGTTTTCTTCCCTTATTTTAGTTTTCATAATGCATGCTTTTGAGAGTTAAGTTGTACCACAAAGATCTTTCTTTAAACAAGTATTCCGTATCTACTGCGTTGATGTCAAAGATTTTCATTAATATTTGGAGAAAATCATTAAAACACTTCTGCCCCCCAACTGAACGATTTTCTTGAAATGACTCACTGTAAAAGATCGTTTAGTGTTTGCTATAACTGGAGTTCTAATCAATCGAATTTGATTTGGGGGGGGGGGGCTGTTAGAAAAAAAATTTTAAGTTATCAATGACGAACAATGAATTATCTGGATACAAACTCCATTTGCTCTTCTTTTTTTTTTTGTTAATAAAGAGAGAGGAAGATATTTCTGGAGGGGCTAGTATTTGTCATTTTGGGAGAACCATTGCAGACTGATATGTGCTCGTAACATACTGAACCTTTCTAAAACGAATCAAAAAACAATGAACCTTAAACAGTTGTTTCTAGGTTAGACAGTTGAGGTTCTGGATAACGTGTCGTTAACATCTGTCTTCTCTCTGTTGAATAGGAAACTACTGATTCAAAGCTAAATTTTCCTTTGTGATTCATTGTTGTATACTTTCAGACGGTTTTAGATGGATTTTTTAATCAAATGCTTTTCAAAAGTCACGAAATATTTTGTCTACTTGCTCTTCGTGATTTGGTATCTGCTTCAAGATAATTATGAATTATATTTGAATTATTTCACATTATCACTGCAACAGAGTTTTCGTTCGTCGGAAATGTTACAAGTTTTTTTCGCTATTTTTTTTAATTTTTTTTACATGATATTTTTTACTAACGCTTTTATATACGGATTATATCACCTGAATTACTATTCCAGTTTATGTTGGATGGAGTAGGATTAATATTAGCTTCATGTATATATATATATATATATATATATATATATATATATATGAAAATCTATGGGGATTACTTAATACAGTTTTGAAGTGTAAAGGTGATTTTTTAAAAATTATTTTTCAAAAAAATGTTATGAAATCTTTCATCAGGATGTTACTAACCTTTTTGGGAAGAAGTTTTTTTCTAGTATGTGAGCACTTTCGTTTAACTTCTCTAAACACACACACAAACACACACACAAGCACGCACGCGCGCGCGCGCGTATATGTATATATATATATATATTAACAATAATTCTAAGATAGAATTTATAAGTATTTAATACATCGCTACGCACATTTCCACAAATCACATGATTTTGACATCAGAGTCGGTTTCCTTGGGATAAATATTTATAAATTACAGCCCTAGAACTATTGTTATTATTATATTTATCCTGCATTATATCGGTATAACCATGATGAAACCCCGAAAAACTAACTTACTAGTTAGTATTAGTAGACATTAGCCGGCATAATGTAATAGGAGCTTTATTTGTATACCCCTAACGTTGCCATAAACGAATTTAAACGATATATATATATATATATATATATATA
>NC_068982.1:114714827-114718509 GCF_001194135.2 Octopus bimaculoides
ATGTATGTATGTATGCATGCATGCATGCACGTATGTATGTGTGTATGTATGTATGTATGAATGTATTCATTACGAATGTGTCGTAGCAATTCGATATCGTCGTAAAAGTGTTATGCTATTTCCAATGTTAAGACTTGGAATGGTAAAACGTTGTGAGAATGGCACAACTTATATAAAATTGGATAAACTCAGTATGTTCAGAAGTGAATATGTCTTCACTTATTAGCGATCTTTTCACGATAGTAATGACTTTCTAACAATCCTCATTGTGTGTTGGGGTGGTGTCCAGGAACTAAAAGCGGTATTCTGGTGGGAACTTATTCTCTCCGTTCGTTTATAATTAGTAAATTAAGATACCCGTCCTTAATTTTCATCTCCACAATTTCTTTTATGTCTCATGATATTTTAGAGATTGGCTATCGTCAGTTTCATTTCAGTAGTTATTGTTACAGTTGATTGTCCCGAGATCAATCCTTACCAAAGTGACCAATTGGCCCCTTAAGGGTGACCCGGTGGATTTTTTCATATATAATAGCGCAGTTGTTGTAGCTAATTGCCAGGCCAGCTCGGATCCTGCAGGCTAATAATCAAAAGCGTTATAACCGTGACCAAATCATTTCTTTTCAGGCTTAGTGCATCTAAGTCAACATGATCTAAGATGGTAGATCGTGATTTGAAGATTTTGTTGCTATTTTTTGCAAGTCGAGTGACCACATAGATGCTACTGCCCTAATTTGAAAATTTGTTACACATTATGAACCTGCGTATGTTTCTTTGGTCATCCCACGAGCTTTGATAGTATATATCCTATGACTGGAATGATATATAAAATATTAGTATGATCCCTACAGAGTTTGGAGTAAATGCTAAGAATTGCATCGAGAGGATCACATCCATTGATGACATCAGAGTATCTAAAAGAAGATGCGAGCTAATTCCATCTTAAACAGTTCAAGAAAAAGTCACAATGTAATTTTGTGGAGAACTCAACTGGTATTCCGTCGGTTACGACTATGATGGTCCCGGTTGATCCGATCAACAGAACAGCCTGCTTGTAAAATTAACGTGCAAGTGGCTGAGCACCCCACAGACACGCGTACACTTAACGTAGTTCTCAAGGAGCTTCAGTGTGACACAGAATATGACGAGGCTGCCTCCATTTGAATTGCAGGTACTACTCATATTTGCCAGCTGAGTGGATTGGAGCAATGTGAAATAAAGTGTCTTGCTCAAGAACAAAACGAGCCACCGGGAATCGAACTCACGAACTTAACAATAGTACACCGAATACCATAACCACTAAATCACGCACCTTCATTTATGAAGAATATATCTTGTATTAAAAGAGTGGATGATTAGAAACGGTAGAGTGTCGAACTTGATACTTTGTGGTACATAGTTATGCTTCTCTAGGTTCTTAGTCAAACTCACACTATAGCATACTTTGCCTTTCCGTCCTTCACAGCCGATAAAATAGGTATCAGCAATTTACTAGAGTTCACTTAGTAGACTACACTCTTTCTTTAAAAAATTATAAGCTTGTGTTGAAAATTATAAATTTATGCTTCAATATTTTGTTTATGTCAAGGCCGCGAGCTGGCAGAATCGTTACTTCGCCGGGCTAAATGCTTAATGGCATTTCGTCCGTCTTTGCGTTCTGAGTTCAAATTCTGCCGAAGTCGACTTTGTCTTTTATCCACTCGGTTTCGATAAAATAAGTACCATTTGAATACTGGGTTCGATGTAATCAACTAGTTTCCTCCCCCAAAATGTTAGGCCTTGTGCCTATAGTAGAAAGTATCATTGGTCAGCATAAAGGTGGCAAGCTGGTAGAATTGTTAGCACGCCAGACAAAATGCTTAGCAGCATTTCGTCCGTTTTTACGTTTTGACTTTAAATTCCACCGAAATCCACTTTGCCTTTCATCCTTTCAGGGTCGATTAAATAAGTACCAGTGAACACTGGGGCCGATGTAATCGGTTGACCTCCTTTTTCCGAAATTACTGGCCTTGTGCCAAAATTTGAAACCCATATTTTGCTTGTGTGATTAATGTCCTTTTTATTTGTTGTTTCATGAACGAAGTTTTGCATTTTTGTTTTAGGATAAGTACGAAATAAACAGATATAAGGAAAAGAGGTTGTGTGGCAAATACTTAATATTCGACTTAAACTTCATAGTTTTGAAAGTAGATGTAACCAGCTGAGGTTATTTCTCGTGCGTTGGAAGAAAATTCTTTAAAAATTACCTTGCCTCAAACTAATAACTATACTCTCCCTTTCAGCAACGTTACAGAGAATATTACCAATATTAGACATGAAGTTTTCTAATATCTTTTAAGTGCAAGACTTTTCGTCATTTATCAAAGAAATGAATAGAAAAAGGCACTAAAAGAAAAAAAACAATAAATATCTTAATCAAATCAAATTACTTTCGTTTCGCTTTCGCTTGTAGGAGAGTAATATAAATTGTGACGTTTTCGTTAATTATTTAAGATTAATTAACTTTCGTGCCAGATAGTTCAGAATGCGCGGGCGCACATACGCACACATACACACATACACACGCACGTGCACAGACACACACATACACACATACGCACACATACACGCATATATATATATATATATATATATATATATATATATATATACATATACACACACAGATACATACATACATAAAACAGATTAAAGACGTAGCACATACATACATGCATACATACATTCATACATACATACATACATACATACATACATACATGCATACACACACACACATATACATACATACATACATACGCACTACAGCCATAAAGGATACTCATCAAACAGTGATCATATGAGGTGGTGGACCTATAACCCCATCCCAAGAGAAGGAGATTATTACAAGAGTCGTCATCAGTTCAGACGTTAGAAGTCTAATCAACTCGACATCCTCCGTGCAAAGAAGAAAGATAGTCGCGGCAGAGTTGCAGGAATAGCAATCCGACTTATTCAATTAGCAGCTGCACCAGATGCATCAGCTGCAATAGATGTAGAAGTAAGAGAAAGACAATGATTTATCATTACCGTTATTATTGCTTCTCTATTATGCTTTCTTTTTCCTCCGCTGCATTATCAGGATTGTTTACGTGTACTTCAAGAGTATGGTGTATTGTTTTATGTGAGTCTCTTTCAAGAATTCACTTTGTGATCGAACTCATATAAGATACACCTAGTTATCTCCCTTTTTTATTAGCATAAGTACAAAAAAAATTATTATTTTAACTGTTTTCTTATTTATTATTTCCGAACTACGTTCACACGCTTTAACCATTGTAATCAATGTAAACATTCATATGACTGGAGTTAATAACTCACAGACGCATAAATGGAAATAATTAGTAGCATAATTAGAAATACTTATGCAGTGAAGAAAATCAGCTTAAGTTCAATGACTAATATTAATTTAATCAACTTGGAAAATACAAGAGACATCTCTGAATATGTTTTGGTTCTATTAGACTTCTTCAGTAAAGTTCCACTTCCCACACAGATATACAATATCATACATGTGTAGCGTGAAAAATTAGCATATTTAAAAAGACTAGTATTGTTTATAAAACATACTGTGAAGTGAAAAACTTCGATTCAATGAAATGGACTCTCTCTCTCTCTCTCTCTCTCTCTCTCTCTCTCTCTC
>NC_068982.1:114718592-114724746 GCF_001194135.2 Octopus bimaculoides
CAAGAAAAATAAGTTCAATAAAATTAATTAATTGAATTTTTTTTTTAATATAAAAGTACTGCAGACGAGAGTGAATTTAGTCTTTAAACTAACTGGTGAAAAACAAGAGATGTCTCAGTCTTATTAAAACTTCTTAGCGAAGCATTTCTATGCTGTAGGCTATATTTAAAAGTGATTAGTATATTGAGAGAACACGGGGAATGTAGTGACATTGTAGCTGAGGGAAGCGTTTCTGTATACTGTACTAAATATACACGCGGTACACATGTGTAATACAGGGAGTTAAACAAACTTTAATTAAATTACATTACTTATGCACTCAGTACATAAAAACTCTCTCTATGGTTATTTAGAATCTAAAAGTAGCAACCTAGCGGTAATTCCAATAAAATCAACTAACTGAATTTTAAAAAAATTAAACGATATAGTTAACAAAGAATCTTGTCGGATCTTTCTGAATTGACGGACACCACTTGTTTTCTTAACGCAACACTTTCAAACTTGGGATACTGGTAGAATGTGTCATATAAAACATCTTTTTCTCTTAGCCTTCTCAACAAAAATGTATATATTGCAAGTTAGTTCATGTTAAAATTGTCGTATTTCTGTAATTTCAACCAATCACTGATGTCTGAATACAGTTACTGCTGTTTTTGTAAACAATAATTTTTGCCGGTGTCAAGATCGTTATTCCCTAGGGTTAGGGTTAGGGTTAGGGTTAGGGTTATGAGTTAGGTTATGGCAAAAATAATCATAACCCTAACCATAATCCTAAAACTAACCCTAACCCTAAAACCCTAAAGCTAAAACCAGTACAAATGCACGAACGATGTTATAAATAACAGTACCGCTAATAGTTGTTGTTGACAAACAACGGCACTAATTTTATTCAAGGGAAAAGATCCCATTACACTGCACATCGTGTGGTGTTCACAATTCACAGCAGTAATTATTTTCACCTCCATTGACGTCAGTGATTGGTTGAAATTACCGAAATACGACAATTTTTTACATGAAATGACTTCGAATAAAAAAATTTTTTATCTGTTCTATAACACAAAATATACAAGTATACGAAGTTTGAAAGTGTTTCAGTACCAAAAACACTACATAAAACATAAATGAAAAGTGGTGCCCGTCAATTCAGAAAGATCCGTCTTGTCTTTAAAGCTAACTGGTGAAAGCAAGTCTTATCAGACCTCTTCGGCATTGTACAGTCTACCCAATTGACAAGATTTCAATTAGCTGCTTTTACTGGAGTCAACCCCTTGCTTGTTTTCAGATTTTTAAACACTCCTAGCGAGAGGTTATGCATGAACAACCGATCGAAGTTTTTGACTTACTTTATTACATATATGAGACACCCACTCTATTCATACTTACTATACAGAATGTTTCCTTTGAGAAATTTCCCTCAGCCCTCTTATTTCTAATTAGGTATTTTACATTCAATACAAATATTCCGACACCAACCTATTTTTATGGAGTTTACATTGTTTAATCTATGAAGATACTTTCCATCTATGATCTCTATTTTATATGTTACGTCTCATTCTCTCCTAATCATTATATTTTGAAAACTTCTCATCTTCTTTCAAAACTGCCCTGGTCAAAAGAAATCGATATAATGACTAATAAATACTGTTTCCTGATACTATCCTAAATTATAAAATCTAGAGATTTCCATAATTTCCCTATCAGTTTGTACAGGCATGTCCAAATGTATTTTTGTCTGTTCATTTTCAATAATACTTGTTGGTGAATATTTATATCATTCATCGTCTGCCCTGATATGATAGTATTTTCATATTGCCCAATTAATATATCTACATTATCTGTCATGCCTGTCTATGCATTCTGATTTGTATAAGAATGGATAATATAACCGACTGCATTTTAAGATTCGTTTCACGTTCTCTATGTTATATTTCTATCTTGCTTGCTTATATGTTTCATACAGTTTCTTATGTTTTCTTTTGGTCTTGTGATGTTCCGGTAATAAAACATTCTACTTCTCTGCCTTTAGATGAGAAATACTAAATCGTATCTTCCCAGTCGCATCCATTGTTAGATTTATTATTTTACTGTGACTAAAAATTTGGATAAATTATTTTGAGAGCTAATCTAGAATTCAACATAGAACAGATTTATGTAATTAAGATAATTTAATCTTTATCTGTGTGCGATCTTTCTCGAAACGCAGAACTATTGGTTAATTTTCACTGGACAGCCAACCATCATCCGCTATCTTTCAGGCTAACCACCTCTTGGTGCTTGACCTTTTTTTTTCTTTTCAAAGGGAAACGATTGCGTTACTCAACCTATACAACCAACCTTTCCTCCTACCACCAAGGACACCAACTCTTCTGAGATAAATCGATTTATCATTTTTGATATACATTGTATAGTATGTATCGTTTCCTTAATTTGAACTGTGGTAGATTGAATAAAGGATATTTTTTACTATCCGACGTAGACTTTCAAAATAGTTACACGCAGTTTTTGGATTTTGTAATTTTCTCTTCAATTTTTCATTTTTCTGAATTTCATTTCTTAACACTGTAAACAGGAGGTTGATCTGGTTCTACTTTAGACTGCAGAAAAGACTGCAGAGTAAGAGAGAGGGTAAATGAATGAAATAGAGAGTCTAAGTATTGCCTAGCAGAAATGAACAACGTCCTACGCATCCGTCACAGAGCAAATATTAAAAAGGAAAAAAAAAACGAGAAAATATCAGAAGAATGACGAATGCAAGCGTCTGTGAATCTCCAAATCAAACATCACAAAGGCAAGAAAATTACTGGAGAAATGCTAATACAAGAGAATGTTAAACTCCTGAGAAAGAAATAACTAAGTAAGAAACTGAAAGAAAATTCACTAACACAATGACGCTTCAAAAAAAAGAAACATGAAAGATGAGAAATTATTTCAATACAAAACAATTCATGAGTTTGAAATAGCAAGAATAGAAACTATTTAGGAAATATGGATGTTAAAATGTTCAAAATGTAATACAAAGATATAATGAAAGGAAAGGTTTCAAGCAACTCAGAAACAAATCGTAAATTCAATGTATGTTGTAGTAATAGAGGGAACTTGCAAAAACTAACACTTTTAAAATTCTTTTTCGTGTTTGCAATATTATATCTGAAACCAGTGCATTTGTAGTTAGGATGTTGTAAAATTCGAGGTTCTGAGAAAATTTTGACCAGTTTTCGTTTAGGTTGAAGTGTTTTATTATTAAATCCATATTATGTTTCTTTTTCAATAATATCCATTAATTTATGTCTGCTCCTAGCTGGTTGTTACCAATAATTTTAAACCATTTCCGTACAAGAAATGACGAACTTATTTCTCGTAGGCAGTGTAACTTCCTCCTGTCTGATTCCGCTATTTTCTTAGAATTGTTCGTGCAGAGAAATAGAAATAGTATAAATCACGCTGGATATATTCCTAATTGCAAAAGTTTTGATTTCAATTTTACTTCTTTTTTAATGATATTGCATTTTCCAGTTTTTCTTCGTTTAACTAACGTAACACTTCATTATTACAGCAACCTTATTTCCATGGAATATTCCCCATACCTAGGCCTGATACCATCAAATGTTTTATAGGTTATACAGTTATATAGTTTTGAAATTTTCCCTCTAGTTGATTTCAATATTAGTAGCTTGTTTGCTAGTTTCTTTTTTTTTGGGGGGGGGGGTATTCTGCGTCTATATATTCTCATATCTATATCTATATTCTATTTCTGTTGTTAGAGGTGTTATTATTGTTGAATGTCTCTGTCAACTAATGGCAGACTAAAGATACTAAATCAGCCAATCGAGCAATTTGTATATAGTGAATCGTCTCCCCGTGTGTAGTATATACTTTTGCGTAGGGAGAGTAGTTAAAAGGATGTAACTGTTTCAGGACAGTTATCTCAGAGAGTACGACGCTCGCTTAGCCAATACGGGAGACAATTCTCGTTACGTTTTGAAGGTTGTGGTCGTGAACGTAACATAGTCACCGTGAACGCGTTGTCTAAATATTTAAAACTTGAAATTGTTTTACTGCACATTATCAATCAAGTGGCGAATTTGTTGAGAGCTGTGTTAATGTTACACTGAAGATATCAAGTGAAGTGGTTCTCTTTTGTGTTGTTACCGTCGTTGTTATGTTTGTATTTCGTGGGTTGCTTTTCCTTTTTATTTTCAGATATTACTACCGTTAGTTATGCACTTAATAAAACATACTTTACAGGGAAGCATAGCATTGAATACTGTCTGTATTGTTTGTAACGCAATCAAAGTTTCACTCAATATTACCTATGAAATAACGTTTCTTATAAAAGAGCCACATTTACTTTCTTTCTGACACTGTCTGCATGAGATGGCCTCAAAGAACTCAGCATGCTGACATTCCATTCAATGTTCTATCGATTCCTTAATAAATAGCAAGAAATTAATGCACTGCAATGAAATTTTGTAGACAGCCATAGGGTTGCATTTCTCAACAGATATTTATAAATGTTTCCTATTATATTTCAATTGCTAAATATGAATCTATAATTATTGTGTGTGCGTGTGTAGTTTCGGATAACTACCTATGTTTTATGATCATGTGAGTATGTGTCATTTTGTCTCCATGAATATGATTTAATATTTCTTTGGGTATTTTTATATAATCGTGCGTAAAATTATGAGTGAATTTTTCTTCGTGTATGTACATACATGGTTCGGTCTTTATACCTATCTACAATGCATGTATAAGTGTATTTTCATACATACTAGTACTTCACGTTTGTCTATTAGATAAGTTATGAGAAGAATTTGTCTGCTTTATTCCCATCTATTCAAAACTTCTTTAATATTCAATTTCTTTTGGCTGCTCGTCATACATAAAAGATATTTATATCTAGTTTTTTTTATAACTAAATATGATTCTTTTATATGATAGTTAGTAGAAATTCTGTGTATTAGGCGTCTGGTCGGGAGTCTCATGATAATTGTTTATATTAAACTGCCGTCATATGGTGGATTTGACATATAACATCCTCAGTAGATATGTTTTTAGGATAATACAAGATGTACATCATGATAATGTGTTTCTGTTCAAGCATTTACATGCATGTGTATGTTGCAATCTCTTGGAGTGCAGTTCGACTGCCTGTCTGTCAAAGTTGCGTTCTTGTAGTAGGATTGGACTGTTTTACAATCACACAGTTTGTAAGAAAGAACATTGATCCATCGGCGTGGTGGGGGAATTACAGCAGTTTAAATGCAACATTAACAGCATCAATCTCATCGGTCTTGATGTGACTTCAAAAGTCATGAGCAGTTCCCCCTTCCTTTAGACCAAGCCAGTAAAAAATGAAAATCATTAATTCTTCGGAAATGGTGAGCACATTCTTTTATAGTTGATGACGGCGTTTTCCAGACCTTCAGAATAAGTTGTTAGCAGACCAGAGTTTTGGCCCGAATGCTTGGAGCGTCATCATTTTTTTTTATTCTTAACGAATAGCAACTATATTTATAAATGTCATTTTATCTAATTGCCATTTCTATCTGTTTAACTTCATTTTAAATCTGTTTTGTGCTTAAATATATTTCTGGAGGTCGTTCGCTGTTACCACTTCTGTGGATAGCACTTCCTCTCGCTAAGCCAAAGGTGGCCATATTGAACTACAAATAAATGACGACAGATACATGTTTACTAAAATATATGCACGGAACAAGAATGTCTGAGGATTAATATGTCGTTTCGATCCCAAGTTAACGGATGTAGACTCTCAGATATTCAGATGTGATTCGTTCATAAAAAGAAACCAATGCTGTGTCATCCAATAATCTTGGAAGAAAATATTTTCGATGCTGTGCTCAGTGAAACAGGGCCGTTCACAGGAAACGGCAATAACAATGTCAGCAACAATAATAATAAGGCCAGCAGTTTTAGGAAGGAGGGGCTAGTCGGTTACATCGACTCCCAGGGTTCAACTGGTACTTATTTTATCGATTTCGAAAGGATGAAAGACAAAGTCGACCTCAGTGGAATGTGAATTTGGAATATAAAGAACCGAAAGAAATGCCGCTAAGCATTTTGTCAGACGTGTTAACGATTCTGCCAACTTACCGCCATAGTAATAGTATATATATATATATATATATATATA
>NC_068982.1:114725666-114733328 GCF_001194135.2 Octopus bimaculoides
GTGGTGGTGGTGGTGGTGGTGGTGGTGGTGGTGGTGATATTAGTAGTAGTAGTAGTAGTAGTAGTAGTAGCAGTAGTAGTGTTACGGGAGTAATACTGCGGTAATTATGTTTAATGCTATACTGCAGTGGAACATTTAGCACTCTTCTATTTCTATTCATAAATACACTGATATTACAAAATATTGTTAAAATATGTAATTAAAACAAATTGATTGACACATTCTTTTAATTAGTTTATCTAAAACTGACCTTCTAAACTATTGGCTCACCTCTGCTCAAACAATTGCCCGCCTAAGGAGAGGCAAAGTTGATGAGTGGATAAAGTAGAGTTTCTCAACGTTTTTGTTCCACGTCCAACAACGACTTTGTGAAAAAAGACATGCGCCCCACCATATACAGATTAAGTTAGTATTATAATATATAATGTAATATTTTGTGTGTGTAAGGCGGCGAGCTGGCAGAAATGTTAGCATGCAGGGCGAAATGCTTCGCGGTATTTCGTCTGCCGTTACGTTCTGAGTTCAAATTCCGCCGAGGTCGACTTTGCCTTTCATCCTTTCGGGGGTCGATAAATTGAGTACCAGTTACGCACTGGGGTCGATGTAATCGACTTAATCCGTTCGTCTGTTCTTGTTTGTTCCCTCTATGTTTAGCCCCTTGTGGGCAATAACGAAATAGGTATTTCGTCTGTCTTTATGTTCTGAATTCAAATTCCGCTGAGGTCGACTTTGCCTTTCATCCTTTCGGGGTCATAAATTAAGTACCAGTTGTGTACTGGGGTCGATCTAATCGACTAGCCCTCTCTCCAAAAATTTTGGGTCTTGCGCCTAGAGTAGAAAAGAATATTTTGTGAGTGTGTGTGTGTGTGTGTGTGTGTGTGTGTGTGTGTATGTATATATCTAGTTTTTTTTTATTTGCAACTAATATGGAGAGTTTGTGTCCTCATGATTCAAGTTCCACACCAATGTAACCTTCAGGTGAGAACAGTGGCATAAAAGTCGAATCACGAAACAAACTCTCCATTTCAGTTTCCATTAAAAAAAAAAACATACGGTCTACAACATATACTGAATACTCTATCTCATTCGCACCACATAAACAAACGTACGTATAAGTTTGCATGTGTGCGCGCGAGTTCGTGTTTTTTAAATATTTTTATAAAGTTAGAAACATGCAAGTTATAAAAATTAATAATACAGGTTGATGATTAGTACTATTACCTGGTATTTCAATATTTCATGTGTAGAACCCCTTCTTCAGGAAATTAAACGAGAAAAGATGTTAATTGTTGATGTCTCTGCTCTGCAGCGTGTGTATGAAGCGCTGCTTTGCGTTGCTCTAGTATCCAATCAACTGCGTGCAATTCAGATCTGTTATTAATTCTCGGGCTGCACTTGTTAATTAAAATAGCTTCTTTTATTCTCAAATTTCCAATGTTTTTTTTTTCTGTGGCTTCAATAAAAACTTGGATGATTTGACTGTGGCATTTGCGTTGGTGCTTTTTGATGAAAGAAGTATTAAAATGGAAGTTTTCTCCAGCCCATATGTAAACTTGTCTGTTGATACTTCCGATGTAGAAATTATTACATTTGCTTCACGTGATCTATGCACCACGTTGAACTGCAGATATATTTTCATCTTTGATCAGGCAGTTAGAAAATGTGAATATGGTGTTGTTTTGTCTTTGCTCGTTGTTAGTTAGTGCGCTAGTCATGTATTCAATTGCTCTGTGCGGATCTCACAGCGGGTTTCAGCAGTTGTTTTTCACTAAAATGTAGCAGTTTCAGAAAACACATGTTATCCCCGGGTGCATAGGTTTTGTTAGATGGTCTGGTCATATCCTGGCGCTTAGTGAAAGAGTATGGATAGCCACAGTATAAAGTATATACATAGCCATAGTCCATCAGAACTTTTCGGAATTGTATAGTATTGGTGTTTTTGCTTCCTGCCTTGTTGCACATACTGCATATCCTGTGGATCTCATTTCTGATGTAGACCATCTTAGCTCTGGTGAGCAGGGATGAATTACAATGTACAAATAGGCTCCTATATGCCGCTTTCTGTAAAAGTTTGTGCAAATAGATCTGTTCCCTGTGATTTTGAATTCAAAATCAAGTATTAACCGGTATTAATGGGATGCTCCACCTCAAATTTTATGAGTGAAAGAGACCCTGTGGTTCTCCATTTGGGGAACTTACATGTTCTAGAAGTATTATTCTTGCAAAATACTTAGGCTTAACGGCCTGCCAGGCAGCTCTGTCGCTTGACTTTTAGAGGCCCCCTGCAACTTTTTGTTTCGAGGCCTCATCCTTTCCATCAAAATTCATAATCTACGCACCTCTTATTCATAGCTATATTTTTTCTTTATTCTATCTGAAGTTCAATATTTTACGTTATCCTAAAGAACATCTTTAAAAGTACAACACGTTAAATTTATTTAGATCTATTACAAATTTCAATAAGTAAAACTTCCAGATATGAATAAAAGAGCACTTTTATAATCCAGACAATTTTCAAAGACAAACACGGCGCACATTTCGCTTCGCGAAATCATCGATCAGTTCAGAATAATGAAGCTGAGTGCTAAGTTCGTGTTCAATAGATATCATAGACAATCCACAAAGTCTGGTACATGTTCGTGGTACAACGTAATATTTTTACAAGAACTTTTTCAGGTACAATGTATTACCATTTCATTTCTTGAAATTTTCAGTTAGCAGTTTAATTCTTGTTCAACATCTTAACCAAAGTAAATTGATGACTCATCTCCGTAAATTGATGACTCATCTTAACATAGGACCCCTTAACCGCGGAGGACCCCTGCAACCGCAGGAGTTGCCGGGGCTTAGCGACGGCCAGGTAGTTTGCTAGCCAGCATCTTAAGGTGGAGTCGTGTACGATTTCTACGAATGAATGACGGGTAACGGAGACGAAATCTTTTCTAACGCCGATGGTAGTTAGAACGGTGTGTGTGAAAGGGCTTTTGCCGTTGAAGTCATATTATATTATTTGTGTTAGGTTTGTGTGCAGTAAAGTGATTGATATGTACTAACGTATTCTTTGTGGCAGTCTTTGACAACAGAAATTATAATATATGTCGCTTACAGATTGCACGAAAATTACCATTCCTTAGCGTGTCATCCAGATTTATTATATGATTATAATGAATGTCCCAGAGAGAGATTCAGGTAAAGGTGAAATCATTCTAACCCAGCCATCAAACAAATGAGATTGAGTTTATACAATCCGAAATAATGTACGAGTTTTTTTGCTTTTCTTTTTTCTTTTTTTTTGCTTCATTTTTTGTGATTTTTGTATACGAAAGTGAATCTGCTTCAAGTAATACCAAGAAATTTCATTTCTATAATACACTGAATATTAAACAGAACATTGTTTAAACAATTGTGGTATGTTGATACTCGACTGTGGACATTAAATGATGTCAAGAGAAATAACTCCACAAATATTTGCTCTAACGTGAGATTATTTTATGATAGTGTACAAGTAATAAACAGAGAATAGCAATTTTTTTATGTCAATGTCTTTGCATAAACTGGCGGAAGTACTGGTCTGAGACTGGAATTTCTAACATTCATGAATTAAAGATATAAAACTATAAACTCTATGGCGTGGCGTCATGTAATTGTTTCAATTCTTAAAGGGATTGTAACAAATAATAATAATAATAATAATAATAATAATAGTGGCTCTGATGCAGTACCAGGCAGTGGTAATGCCCTGATGCAGTACCAAGCAGTGGTAATGCCCTGATGCAGTACCAGGCAGTGACTGTGCCCTGATGCAGTACCAGGCAGTGGTTCTCATGGCTTCTGATCTTAACTGATTGGAAGTGTTATCATGTACATTGTTTTGTCTTTGTATAAAAGATGGGCTACAGCAAATACTATGCTCAACACTACAGATTTGCTTGTCAGCTGTTTGACCTTAACCAGTTGAGCATGTCCCTTTGTGGATGACGACATACGCATCTCTGATCACGAGCAGAAGTAGTGAGGGAGCATCATAGCCATGTGTTGAAAGGAATTCTTTGGGGTTTGGATAATTCACCTTTGGAAACATAGGTGCTTTGTTCAACATCCTTAAACAACCCTTATTCATGGACTTTTTGAGCGGGATGGGCTACTCGACCTGAAGAAAATTCTAACTGGGTCCCACCTGTAAGGTCATGTGCTGCTTATCTTGATATGAGCTAACTATGTCGCGCACATATGCTTGTGATGCATGTGCCTGGTGTACTCTTATCAGATGGGTAGTCATGATGGGTATACTGGAATTCGTATAATTTACCCCAGTGTCACTTTGATGGCATGCACTCAATAATAATAATGATAATAACAATAATAATAATAATAATAATAATAATAATAATAATAATAATAATAATGATGATGATGATGATGATGATGATGATGATGATGATGATGATGATGATGATGATGATGATGGTGATGATGATGATGATGATGATGATGATAATAATAATAATAATACAATAGTACAGAAGGCGATGGTAGGTTGTTGGTGATGCTGCTGCTGCTACCGCCGCCGCTGCTATTTTCTAATCTCAGGTCAAACCTGATTGAGTAGACCTATGAGCAAAAGCATTCCAACCGTTAGTATCCCGCTCCTTTCCTGTATACCAGAAACGCGTTATACAAGATATTTCTTTTCTAGGGTGTTAGGGTATCTTTGGAAGGAGATTTGGCTGCTATTTCTAGCAAAGTGGGAGACTACAAAGACGTCCCCTCGAGTGTTGTGGGTTAGTAGACTCGGTAGAGTGTGAGATAAAAAAAAAACTTGCGGTCTTTAATTACAACCTCTTACATTCTAAGTTACAATTCCACCGAGGTCAACTTCGCTTGTCGTCCAACTGGGATTAATAAAATAAAGTACCAGTCAAGTGCTGAGGTCGTATTATAGAGATGGTGGTGAGGTGAGATGCTGCTGTTCTAGTTGCTGGTGATAATGTCGGTGATGTGGCGGTGATGGTATCGTTATGGTCGTTGTTGCTTTTATAGTTGTTTGTTCCCAGCGGACCTATGATCAATAAAGTTCCAAATACAACCACCTTTTGTCAGTACGCTCTTTTTCCAAGAAGATGAAGTGAGGTTTAGGAGTGATTTGGCTGCTATATTCAGCAGATTGAACGTTGTATATTTGCGCAGTAAGACAAATGAAATACATCGAGCGAAAAACCTGAACCGGATCTTGGCAAAACTCTATGGTGCCTTTGTTGATTGTATAAGATATTCAACAGTAATGCGTGGATAACTCTCGCTCAACGAGACGAAAGGTTGGAGAGAAATATCACTGCACGAGTAAGTCCACCTACATCTATGTAAAGTATCTCAGGTGAAACGACTTTTATCTTACCACTTTTAAGTAGTTGCAATGCAGAGTGACGAGCAATGCATTGGATTTCACTCTTCTTTCTTACTATTTGTCTTTCTTTTTTCTGAAGTGGGAAATTCAGCCGTAATAGACATGAGCCGTATCAAGCAAGAGAGGTTTGTTTCTTATCGACCTAATGTTGCAGAAACGAAGATAAGCTTCGTCCCTGTGGATCCAGCTGGTTCACGAAAGGCTTTGCAAGTTAGCTTCTCTCTGGAGATTAAACTCATCAAAAAATTTTGAAAGATACAGATGTGTGGTACTGTTAATAACAGCTTGTTATGTTTTGTGTCTGTAGTTTTCGAAGTTGCATTTTTCCATTTATACAATTTTTGGAATACGGATTTAACAACTTGAAGCTCGAAAGGTAAAGTAAAAAATGTACCACTTTTAAAACCAGATTCCTGGTTACAGGCAGTGTAATGCCGTGTTTATCATAAAAGAGGATTAGTGCTGGCGAGATTGTCAGGATTAAAAAGTGAGAGGACAATTTACCAAGTTTAATAAGTATAAATTGGCTTCAACTCTTTTTTTATTGTATCTCTGATGAAATACACTGCCTTTGTTTCAATTGATTTTGAAAAGAACGTGGTGTTTCGAACATAAATTAGCCCGAAATTTTAAGAGAAGATTTAAAACAGTTAGTTTGCTTAAAAACAGTAAGTTTTATAGAACCAAAGGCGGTCCACAAGTAGGTTGGTAAATATGTTCAACACCATGGCGAAAAAAGAACAATGATATAGAAGCAATCCCTATCGTTTTCTCATTAGTAATGTGACGGGGATGATCAGATTTTTCACCTATATTTGCCGGCGGTGGTGCTGGGTATCTATCAATTTGCGAACCACAGGTGAAATGTACTGTAACTAAAATCACATACTACGATCCCGAGGTAATGACATTATGCTGCTACCTGTATAACGTCATGTTACAGTGTAATTACACTATGTAATTACACCTGTAGATGACGTTTTGTCATAGCAGTGACATTACGATGCTCTCCATATGACACCATGTTACTGTGTAATACGGATACATTGATATCTGTATATGACGTCATGCCACAAGATAATGACACGATGTTCATATCACAGCATAAAATCATATCACAACCTAGTGACAAAACCTCATATAGTAACACAACATCGATAGCTGTATCGTAAGCTATGTCACAATATAATAACACGCGCTAAAGCGGCAAGCTGGCAGAATCGTTAGTACGCCGGGCAAAATGCTTAGCGGCATTTCGTCCACCTTTACGTTCTGAATTCAAATTCCACCGGGGTAGATTTTGCCGTTCATCCTTTCAGGGTCGATAAGATAAGTATCAGTTGAGAACTGGGGTCGATTTAATCGACTCACACCCACCTCCTCGAAATTGCTAGCCTTGTACCAGAATTTGAAACCATTATAATAGCACTCGTAATAACACTTGTACAAATTTCTGTATATGGTATATCAAGTCGTAATGGCACTACATCGGTCTCTGAATTGACGTTATATCATGACGTAATGGCATACAGCTATATCTGTATCTGACGCTATCTTATGTCGTACTGACACTGATACTAGTATCTGACCTCAATAAATCTTAAAACTCTAATAAACGTCACGGAACATTATTCCATTTTTTTCATTAGCATATCGCCCCATTGGCCTATTGGTTCTTTCTTGACTCGATCCCCAGATTCAATACATTTTGCCACGAAGCTTTCATATATCTCTGATATTGTTATATTCTTTTTATTTATTGAACATTCGATTTTTTTTTCTCATACTTAATTTCAATCTGAATCTTTATTTACATCTATCTGATCTGCCTTTCCCCCTTCATATATATATATATATATATATACACACACACACATATATATATATTTATATATATCATATTTATATATACGTACATACATAAGCACGCGAAAGCGCGCGCGCACACACACATGTACGTATATATACACATGTGTGCACACATATATACATAGATACATACATAACACATTATTTTCGATTCATATCTATATTAGATACTTTATTTATAACATGACTAATTTGCATCATTCATGCTTCACTATTTTCCCCGAGTTATACATACATACTTATATATATATATGTGTATATATATATATATATATGTATATATATATATATATATGTGTGTGTATGTATATATATATATATATATATATATATATATATACACATATATATGTGTGTGTATCACTGGGTGTATACATATATATATATAT
>NC_068982.1:114733357-114734662 GCF_001194135.2 Octopus bimaculoides
TATATATACACATATATATATATATATGTATATCATATATATATATATATACATATATGTCTATATATACATATATGTACGTATATATATCCATATATACATATGTACATATATATATATATATATATATATATATATATGATACACAGTAGTGTATAATTTCTTTCCACCATTTTTCACTCTTACATCATAATTCTTTCTAATTGCCTTTTGATGTTCGCATAGAATCCCTTTGGAATTTTACCATCTCTTTCATTTGCAGTCCACTATCTCGTTAGGGCTTTGACTCAAGTGATACTACTGAATAAAGAGTTGTGGAATAAACCGAAAGTAAGAAGATTCGTCGATATTTTTGTTGTTGGTGGTGGTGTTGTTGAGAGGGTGTTGTTGTTGTCACTGCTGTTATTTTTGTTTTTGCTTTTTGTGCTTGGTTTGTTTGTTTGTTTGTTTTTTGTTTTGTTTTTTCTTTCTTGTTCTAAAATGGTTATGTTCAGTATGAAACAAATTATTGAGACTTCGATATTTACAGAAAATTTACGCAAAACAAGTAAAGAATTGTGTTTTTATAACATAGTGCTGTAAATATATCTATAGGTTGTTGTTTATTTTCTTTTTCTACCATAAAATAGACGAATGTAAAACTTGCTGTGAGGAAAATAGCATATGAAGGTAATTTTCACTGGACTACAATTATATCTTTATAATCAACATTTCGGGACATGCACATGTACGCAAATGCATGCAAATGAACCCAAAATGATAACCAAATATCTAAATATTTCCCTTTGTCATAGAAACGTCATATTCAAAGAAAATGTTATGTTTATTAATCCTTTAGTTTGCTTTGGGTTGTTGCTGTTGTTCTTGTTCTTGTTTTGCTTTGAGAATACTGAATCTAAAATTAGAGAAACTTGCCTGGTCTTTAATCTCTTATGCGATTCTTTTGCTTTGCATACTGCCAATTGGTCGCTTGCTGATTTCAATTATGTGGAGAAGAAGGTAAAGTAAATAAATAGAATCGTTATGTTGTGTTTTTGCCGCAAGGCAAGCCCAGGGCTAAGATGATCTTTTAACCAACAAATATGTCTTTAACGTTTCATCTTGGTATCCATCATATCTCATTCATATCTATTTTACTTTTAATGGCTGCCATAGAGTAGAAGATGAGCAGTTTCCAGTCCGTAAATCCGTAATGTAGTAGTAGTAGTAGTAGTAGTAGTAGTAGTAGTAGTAGTAGTAGTAGTAGTAGTAGTAGTAGTAGTAGTAGTAGTAGTAGTAGTGGTGGTGGTGGTGGTGGTGGTGGTG
>NC_068982.1:114734833-114744010 GCF_001194135.2 Octopus bimaculoides
GAGGAGGAGGAGCAGCAGCAGCAGGAGGAGCAGGAGGAGCAGGAGGAGCAGGAGGAGCAGGAGGATGAGCTGTTTAACTACAGTTCATCTCTGAACTGGCTGAGCAGATATAAAAGCGTTCATACATATTGTGTCAGGATGCAAATTGGTGCAGACATAGTTAACATAGTTATATTGTTAAAAGTTCGTTTTGCAATCATGTAATTCTGGATTTTCACCCTACCACATGGTATCGTAGGCAAGTACCTTCTTCCAAAGCCTTGGGTTGACCCAGATTTTTTGTGAGAAATTGGACTGATGGAGACCGTGAGGAAACACTCCAAACTATTTCGCGTATTTGACTTAATCCGCCACTACATTTAAAACCAATATCTAACATTTAGGTATCTTTGACGGAGTGGCTTTTGTATCAAACATTTGGTCTCCCGGTAATTCCTTAGTCGTGACTCCTTCTCCTTCTACTTCCCCAGTAGTGTAACTTAAGTGAAGCGGGGGCAGACCGTCCCAGACGACGCTTTTATAGGAGTGGCAGTTTCGGGTCTGCTGTATAAACAGTATAGGCTTGGGGATCCAGAGGCCAGCAAACACAAAGGCTGAACCGGGTGGCACATACTCTAGCTACGCCACTGCTATTCCCGAACGCCATAAGTGGGAGCCCTTCAAAATGAACGTGGGCATTGCTCTTTTACATCTGACTAAGCCAATACATTGTGTGTTCCCTTTTTAAGACGGCAGAGGGTTGTTTTAAGGTGATTTGGCTGCTATTTCTAGTAGGTTGTGTCCACTTAGAGATTCCATTTATGGTTCGTCGACAACATAGTTTCGGTTGTCTATTGAAACTATTTCATTCCATCTACGCCATTGGTGCTGTTAAGAAAGCCTTGAACATCTACCAATACCTTAAATATTCAAAGTTCCACGCCTATCTGGAGCAATAGGAAGACATGGTTGTGTGGTTGTACGTGGTCTTGTGTTCAGTCTCGCTAGGTGATACCTTAGGCAGGTGACTTCTGCTGTAGCCCTAGGCCGACCAAAGCCTTGTGAGTGGATTTGGTAGACAAAATTAAAAGAAGCCCGTCGTATATATTGTGTGTATGTATGTATGTATGTATAAATGTGTGTGTGTATCTACGTGTGTGTCTATGTTTGTGTTTGTCCCGCTTGGTAACTGGTGTTGGTTTGTTTACATCCCCATAACATAACGGCTCTGCAAAAGAGACCGATATAATAAATACTAGTCTTCAGCCATAAGTATCAGTGTCAAATTGCTCGACTAAATCTTTCAAAGCAGTTCCCCAGCATGTCCGTAGGCCAATGACTGAAAAAGGGTTACAGATAAAAGATCCAATTCTGATAATTACAACACCATACTGATTTAAGAGAGATAATATATCAATAAAGTTCCCTCAAACTAAAACTCAATTTGTTATATTACACTTCCCCTTTACAACTGAAATGAAGACTTTTTGGCTTATTGAGATACTGGTGATTTGCAAATTTAGACAGAATATGAGATTCGGAGTAGATGCATAATGATATTGTAAGCATGTATGATCAATAATACTTTTAGTATTATCAATAATAATTGAAACCCTTTCATCCTGTCCTCTTAACGGAAATTGCTTCACAAGTAACATTATCTATAGCGTAACTGTAACAACGAAAACTACCACACCAATCACAGCCACATATATAGGATCAGCAGCAAATCGGTTCAAAACATGATACAACCAACACACGTACTTTCCGCAATCCAAACAAGAAAAATGATACTTCACAATTTAAATGTACATGGACACTAAAGTTAAAAAAAGAAACAGTTAAGATTTAATTGGAAATACAGTCCCAAACAAAAACCATGCAAAATAAAAAATCTCTGTACCGCTGAATCCTACCAAATACTCTTCTTTGAGACCCAAATACTAAACTCTGAGTTAGTCTCTTCCTACAAACGCAAAATCTTTGAAACTCTAAGATGTCTCAAGCCTATAAATTTTTCTAATGGTTAAACATGAAAACTAGCACTCCTTCTACCCTACATTAAATAATAATTCTACCAACAACAGACACTATGGCTTTTTACTCAAAGACTCTACTACGATTAATTTCGATAACTATCAACTACAATACCCACAAAAACTTTCTACCTAATGACCCATTTGAAAAATGAACGAAATAGAAGAATAAGTATCCCTGTGTATTACACTTTTAAAGACGTGTATTCAAAGAATTTTATATACATCTCCATATATTCCTACCGATAATGCCATACATCAAATACCAAGCCAATCATATGCATACACGACTCCACATAGTTCACATATAAGGATGATCATATATATACCACGAGCATAAAGATTTATCCGGATATCTATAGCGGTACATGTCACTTATTTTTTAAGGTAACGTAGATAATTTTACACAACTTTTTAGGGGCGTACATTCAGTAAATGCACTAACACACCTACGTGTGAATGAATATATATCTATACAAAATTTAGGGAATGGAGTAGATAAAGTCCAGACTGTATGTTTCAGTCCAGATAAAGTCCAGACTGCATGTTTCAGTCCAGATAAAGTCCAGACTGCATGTTTCAGTCCAGACTGAATGTTTCATAGATAGCGTAAGATCAGAAGTAGTAAATTAACCAAACGTGGAGTAGACCGCTAGCTACTTTTCAAGCCAAGGATACCTTGATTATATCAAGTTTACATTGTCGTTAGGAAATTCCATGTAAACTCATTGGGGATTCGATCGAATGAAGGACAATCACGCAATATCACTGTATGTAATAATGCAAACAACAAAACCACCATAGATCAAGAACCTTTTAACAAGTTCAACTTTACGAGAATGAAGAACAACACAAAACAACAAGACCACAAGATATAAGATTCACAGACAAAAAGCATATCAGTCATATATTTTCATCACTAGCTGCCTAACAGATATTACTATGATTTCGATACACATGTATGCATATGCATAGTTAGATCACTTTATAAAGGTATGTGTATGCATTTGAGGATGAGTGGATATGCATATGAGTGAACTGAAGTATGCATGCATATGTATAGTTGTAATATATATGTGTGTGTATTTGTATAACATATATTTGTGTACATTTTGTGGGTATACATACATTTGTATATACACAAATATATAAACATATATACGTAGTCTGATCAATAAGTATTCGGACTGTTGCCATAGTAACGAAGCTAAAACACGCAGAGTGAGGCTGCTTGGCACAAATTGACCTTAAACCCTCATGTGCATGCGCACTAAGTTTTAACCTTCTAGCTCACTTCTGCTGTTTACAGCAGTGCTTGGAAGGAAGTTGTGTAACGTGTGATTGTTGCATTGACCACGACAAAATTGAGAAGAAAATCTGCATCAAATTTTGCCAAAAGCTTTGCAATACCTACTCAGAGACCTTCCCAAAATTTTCAAAAAGTTTTCAGCATTCTCGACACAATCAAGGAGATCTTGTGCAGCTGAAACCCGAGCGTCTTTTTGGTCAGCTGAAAGCAGTTTGGCACAAACTTGGCGTCTCATACCCAAATCTTCACTGATAATGGACTGAAATGAACCGTAACTAATCTGCACATCCTCTGATAACTCATGGATAGTGATTAGACGATTTCCCCTCACAGCTGCACGCACATCTGCGATGTTTTTCTCAGTTCTGCTGGTTGTGGATCGTCACTATCGACATTTTTTCGGTCATCTTGGAAACGTCTGAACCACTCGTACACTTGTGTGCGTCTCATACACCCTTCTCTATGCACTTTCTGCAACTTTGCGTAGGTCTCTGAGCAGGTATCGCCATGACAACTTTCTCTGTCATGGTGAATGCAACGATCACACGCTACACACCTTCCTCCCAAGCACTACTGCAAACAGCGGAAGTGGGCTAAAATGTTAAAACTTAGTGCGCATGTACAACACTGTTCAGGGTCAATCTTTGCCAAGCGGCTTTACTCTGCGTGCTTTAGCTTCGTTACTATGGCAACAGTCTGGATACTTATTGATCAGACCTCATATGTATTTATACACGTATGCATGTGTGTGTGTGTGTGTGTGTGTGTGTGTGTGTGTGTGTGTGTGTGTGTGTGTGTGTGTGTGTGTGTGTGTGTGTGTGTGTAGGGAGAATTCACAATATATATATATATATATATATATATATATATCCAAGAATAACTTCAGTTAAATAAAGATTTTACATCCTCAATTTCAATGAGAGTGCTTAGATCAATCTGAGACCACGATAGAAGATATTTGTCTAAGATGCGGCCCAGTGAGATTGCTTAACCATACGACAATGTCTATGCTCATCTTTTCTATCAATATCGTAATATATTTTTGAATAAACCCTTAAAAATATTTTTTTCTAATTGTCAACATTTTGACAGTTTCTCTGTAACATTTAATTACACATTAACCCGCTTCTATGAATCCAATTAAAATTTAAAGTAAGTTGGCTAATTAAAGAATAGCATTCCAGACTTTTCTACACAGCGTTTGTTTTCTTCTTTAGATCGCTTTACACTTAATTAAAGCCAATGTTTCGAAGTCTAAACATTTGATAAAGGAATTCTACTTCTGAAAATTCAATTAAAGAGTATCTCTCGCGCTAAAACTATTGTTATGTTTGTTTTTTAGATTGTTTTAGCCATAACGGCCAAAACCATGCTGGAATGCTACATTCAGTTATATAACTAATAGTTTTATAAATCAGTAACAAAAATAACCGGGACATTGTGACGCTGAACTAAATGTCTTGTAGTATTTTAGTTACACTTCTCAATGTTTAGTGAGTTCAAACCCCTGCGAGGATGACTTTATTTTTCATTCCTTTGCAGTTTGTATGACTGGTTTCTAACAGAGAAGCAGGGCCACAAACGTGTAAGGAGGAGTATGATTGATTATATCTTCTTCAGTATTTATTTTATCAACTCCGAAAAGAAGAAAATCAAAGTTGAATTTGACACGTTTCGAAATAAATTAACTCTAATATACTGGGTGACATGCAAACCATATTGTGTACAAAAATCGATCTTGTGACAATTTAAAACATTACTACTGCCAAAAATAAATGCCAAGTCACTCTCCTGATGATGCTAAGGTCTTTCAGAAAAGCATAACCGTCGCACTTCCCATTATTACCCTTCCTCATAAAATTATGTATTTACACCCAATCTAGAACTGCTACCACTACAACGACCTATGATCCATTATTTTTTTCTTTCATTTGGAGGAGGGTAGGTTTAACATGCTACTCAAATTAAATCATCACCTGGTACTTCGATATCTTTAGTTTGAGTGGAAGGCCTGACATTTTATCCAATTTAATATCACCTCCTGATTCGTGGATGCTTTTAGTTTAGATAGTTGAACTAACGTCCATTCAGTTTAACGCAATTATCGAGTTGCCAGGATGCCTCGGATTCAGATGGGTGACCTAATATGCTATCAAGATAAACACCACCACTTGGTTCTTTGATTCCTTTAATTTGGATGGTTGACCAAACATACTACCTAGTTCACCATCATCTGGTCCTTGCGTGACTTTAGTAAAATTCACTTTGTTAGAAGTATTCGAACGAGACTCCTGATTACCTTCACGAGACTTCCTGATTCATTTTCCTTTCAGTCAATTATTAAACATGCTCCAGCCGAATAAATGCTGCATCAATCTCATTAGCCAAGAGGAAGCCTACAGAAGCCGCAACTCTCTTCTCTCGATTATCTTGAAGAATGAAAAAGGTCAGAGAAACAAATGTTAATCGAGATTAAGATTTAATACAGACATAAGTAAGCGTGGGTATGTATGTACGTATACATTGTGCATGTACACGTATGTAGCTGGCTGGCTAGATGAATGGATGGATGGATGTCTATCTCCCATCTATGACTTAAATCGATTTCCCAGAGGAAGAGTAGGCTCCTATTATTTTGACCAAAACCGTGGGGAAGACAACTCTTCTAGGAGAAAGATACTCTAAACTTCCAGTCAAAATAGTATTGGTCATTTTCCCATACTTGTCACCAGAACCTTTTATGGCAACCAAGAGAGTGGCAAAAGTTTTGAACAAACTTTTGTTATTTAAATCCAATGACATACAGATATTTCACAATGTGAAACAGGTATCACTTGACAAGATAAGGCAATCATCTTGTATGTATGTAAAAAGCATTCACAGCATAAGTTGACCAAGGAAAAAATTCGGTTGATGTTGTTTTTTCTTATATTATCAATATCAACCCATGGATATTAGATATTCTACAGATCAACTTCTTTCAAAATAAATTACTGATGTTAATTACTTAAAGATGCCACCCGATTAATTACAATTACATATATATATATTTTATATAAATACGCTAATCTCACACATCTGCTCGTGCGTACAATATTGTGCATATACTGAGAGCCTCTCATCGTTACTTCGGTGAAGAACAGAAAAATATATGCTTCACTGAGGAGTTTTAATACAATCAAAACATGGCCAGAACTGTATTTGTTAAAAGGATTAAAATAATATTAGTCATTGAGTTAAAGTTGTCTTTACCTCACCAGATAATTATTTCTAATTAGATTTTTTATAATCACTACATTATATATGTTAATAGTAATTTAATCTACCTAAATAATGGAGAACTATCACTTTATTGGAGGAGTGCATTATGTTGCTAAGACAACAAAATATTCTACCCTCCGTCATTTCTAGTTTACAAGGAGAGTTAGGTACATTATTTAAGGATACAATAACAGTACCTAGAATACTGTATGGCATTATAGCCAATCAGCACATTTTTTTCCATTTATTATTTCTGATGGTACTATAACAGTTGGGTTCGATCCCACGTTTTGCCGCATAGAAATCACAAGTTGATCATGTGCGCAAACCCAATTTCAGTTCAATCAACAGTTTTTGTTCACGTGATAGTCTGGTGGCATGACTAGAACCTTCAGTAAACAGAGCCTACAAATACAGCTCATTTGAACGCAAAAACTTTAGATTGGGAGTTCACTCTCAACAACTAGCGATAGGTGAAGAACACACCACGGCAACAACTATGTACTGATGTATAAAAATTAGCCCTGATGGTGAATTTCTGACGAAGACTTTCCGAACTTGTAATATACGTCATTTCATCTGAATATTTCTCTTCTTGCACTACATGAACACTACCTGTACCTGTATTAATGTAACAATAAATATGTTCATATAATTAAAACGAACCTTCTCCCTGAATATGCAATAGTACTATAATTATCAGAATATAAGCTAGCGTCAGTGAGAACATGACAATTAGTGGGACAAAAATTTACTAGATCCGCAAAATAATGAAGTGTGTCTAACCATAGTTTTCCTTATACTCCTCATACAAATAGTCTACTTTGTACCTGATAGCTTCTGTTAAAATGGGTCACTTAACTGACTATTGTTATTCCCAAAATTTCCTGTGATAATTTTTAAGATTTGCCCATCACACTTCCCGATAGCTCTCATAAATTTTGCTATTCAATTAGTGTCAGTTACTTGATCAAACTTTCACTGATATTGTATTTTTTATTCGTGGTACTTTTGTCTTCCTCTGAGCAATAGACCGTGTAGCATTCCTTCAATTGTTTTATTGCTTTTACTTTATTTGTATTACTTCTCTTTCTGTGCTTGTTTGTTTGTTTTTTAATAATTCGCGCGTTAAAATCAGATAAATCTTTTGAGATGAGGGGAAAAATCAGGAAGTCTTTGATCAAACTGTAACTCGTACAAAGACTCAAAAGAAAATATAAAATTTATTGTTTCATGTAAAATTATCTTCATGGACAAGAATTTTGTAATAGGCAGAAAGGAAATTAATGACTTTCACAGATGTTGGTTCCTGGTTACCTCAGACATATTTCTACTTATTGATTGCTGTACTGTTTCACTCGACATGACTGCGAACAGTTTTATCGACCAATCACTCCTCTCAGAACCTTTAAAAGCTAATAAATCTCATCAATTGATGTCAACCTGACTACTAAACTTACTCACAGCATACTTCAGGGCAAAATTTTACAGATTCACTGATATTAATATGTCATATCCCTATTTGTTGTCGATTTAAGGACATCGACCTCTGCATAACAATGCAAGTTTAGTTGCAACATGTAACATTACAAAGATTCTTATATCAATATATATACATACAACGAGAGTCAAAGGTAATATAACAGAATAGACATATTTGTTGCAGCAAAAATGTATATCTTCTATCTTTCTTTTATTTGGTTCAATCAATAGACTGCAGCTATGCTGGGACATCGCCTTGAAGAATTTTAATCGAACGAATTGGCCCCAATACATATTTTTTTAACTTAGTACTTATTCTATTGGTTCATTTTACCGAACCCGAATATCAAGGAACCTTTTTATCCTCATCATTTTTCACCATCCTCATCATTTTAACATCCACTTTTCCATCAAAAGTGTGTCAGCCACAACCATCCAGTCTTTCCTTTTCAGAGATTCAGTGATACAGCATACAGACCACATTGTCTAATCTCTTTTATAGTATAAGCACAAGGCCAGAAGTTCATGGGGAGGGGCTAATCGATTACATTGACTCCAGTGCTTGACTAGGCTGCTATTTCTAGCTTGGTTCATTTTGTTTTGTTTGAAGCAGGGGCAGAGTTTTTCCTATATTTTTTATTCATCCTCACCAGACTAAAAAGTATCTTTGATATTGTTATAGCCATCAATATTGTTTCACCCCAAGTCAGAAACAGTTTCACCTTGATCAGAAATCAAGCAGATCTAAAAATCCCTTTTGCTACAGGCACAGCGCCTGAAATTTCCGTAAGGATGAAAGGCAAAATCGACCTCGGTGGAATTTGAACCCGCAACGTGTAGCCAGAAGAAATGCCGCTAAGCATTTTGTCCGACACGCTAACGATTCTGCCAGTTCGTAACCTACTACATTAGCCATGACTCACTAATTTAGCTAAATAGGTGCAAGGGACGGTCCGGCCTTGAAGCCTATACTTTTTTTTTTTCTGTGCCTCACTTTTTTATGTATAATGTGTTTGTCATTTTACAAACACAAGGGCCGCTCTAAACAGCATAAACACTCCTTGTGACACTGAAGTGATAATCTCGTCTTTTTAATGATCTCTAAGATAG
>NC_068982.1:114744296-114745884 GCF_001194135.2 Octopus bimaculoides
TTTTATTTGCTTTTTTCATTTTAAATTTGCTTTAACCCTAACCCTAACCCTAACCCTAACCCTACGGTTAGGGTTAATTGTTTCAGAATCGTTTGTTTATGTAGTCGGCACTTAATGTATATCGGCTGAATGGACGTCAGTGATTGGTTGAAATTACAGAAATACGACAACTTTAACATGGAATAATTTATGGATTTCTTTTTTTTTTAAGAAGACTAAGAGAAAAAGATGTTTTATATGACACATTCTACCAGTGTTCCAAGTTTCAAAGTGTTTCGTTAATGAAAAATGTGGCCCCCGTTTTAAAAAAGATCCGTCCTTTCTTATTTGAAGCAGTAAGTTGTGATTTATGGTAGATTTAGCCGCCACTTCTAGGAGATTGAGCAATTACAAGGTCCCGTAAGTGGTTCATTGCAACTTACATATTGACAAATTATACTGAGTGTATTATATATAATATAATAAATAATTTCTAACGTTGGGTGAAGGCCATAATTTTGTAAAGACGAATTATTTCTGTAAGAACTTCCAGATATTAATTGTTTCAATAATTATGATAGAATGAAGGCAACAAGGTGGTAG
Source organism: Octopus bimaculoides (assembly GCF_001194135.2). Classification (NCBI taxonomy): domain Eukaryota; kingdom Metazoa; phylum Mollusca; class Cephalopoda; order Octopoda; family Octopodidae; genus Octopus; species Octopus bimaculoides. The sequence continues at coordinate 114,744,879 of NC_068982.1, forward strand.
AACCGTTAGCATGTTATGCAAAGTGCTTAGCGGAAATTCGTCCGTCTTTACGGTATAAATTCAAATTCCGCTGAGGTCGACTTTGCCTTTCACCTTTTCGGAGGTCGATAAAATTATCGCTCTTTGAACTCCCCGATCGATGTAATCGATTTATACCCCTCCCCGAAACTACTGGCCTTGTGCCAAAATTTGAAATCAATAATTATGATAGAATGAAAGTGGCGAGCTGGCAGAATCGTCAGCATGCTGGGCAAAATGCTTAGCGGCATTCTTTCTGGTCCGTACCCTCCCCTGTCGCCGTTAAATAGATTACTGGAACTTCGGTTACTATGACTAGACCTGAGACGAATACTGAAGAAGTTTCCCGTTGCCTTCTCCAAGTAGGTAGGATTTGAACTCAGAATGTTGAGAGTCGGAAAATATACCATAAAATCTTTCTGCAGATGCGCCAACGATTCTGCCAGTCTCCCACCCGCAAAGGTACGTAAAATGAAGTGTTTTGTTCAAGAACACAACGCGCCGCCCGGTTGAGGAATCGAACTCACAATTTAGTGATCGTGGGTGCAACACTCTAAACACCAGGCCACGCACCTTGACCTGAAGAATTTTACCATACAGGTAATCAGTGATTTCATCAGCCACCAAAGACACTAGAACATCAAGGTGAAATAGGTTTCTTTATTAGCCACACAGGGCTCAACACAGAGGGGACAAAATACAAATGTAGAGTTTTTCTTTTCGAGGGGATCGAAAACAAAGCAGAAAAAAAACAAAAGTGGGGACAACGATGAAAAAAAACATCGCAAAACGTTTGGGGTATTTACAAAAAATACGAAATAATACAAAAAATTCCCAATAAATGGGGAGGTTATCCGTGGAAAGAAAAACCTACGAAAAGACCACGGTAACCTCGGTCTTTAGCGTCACAGTTTGTTAAATAAAATTTCTTTTATTTAAGCAAGAAACGTGAGTAACTCTCTGTTTACAAAATTTTAAAACGTTTTAT
>NC_068982.1:114746118-114756974 GCF_001194135.2 Octopus bimaculoides
CACCAGATGCATTCTTTGGCCATAGCCACAAGTACGATAAATACAGCTCTTCCTTCCCGTTTAAAGGAAGGAGGCGTGACGATATTGACGATAGACTCGGTTGATAAACCGACTCGTCCCACACGCGACAGCAGTCGTTCGACATAAGCCCACAGCTCCGAAATGGTTGGACACTGCACGAGTGCGTGCAGAACGGTTTCATCGCTCTGACCGCATCTCGGGCAGGTCGGCCCCGCATTTCGCGAGCCGTGTCTATAGAGCTTATCCCGAACGGGTAGCGCCTCTCGAGGTGAAATAACGACTTATTGTACATAGAACCCTCTTTCTGAGACTGCGGAACTAAGTCATTAAATATGCTAACGTTGACTCAACTATTAAAAAAATTAGAATAAAATGGAGGTTGGAACTTAATGAAGTTAGTTAATTTTAATTAATTATAAAAAAAATTAATACTTGTTTACTTCATCAAGTGGTGGAAACAATCATTATCTTAATTACTAATAGTGGTGGAAAAGAGCATGGGAGACAACCCCGAAATTTTGATTACACATTTACTCAGCTAAACAAATAATCATTTTTTCCGATGCCTTGTTGAATATTTATTCGACTTCATTATCATCATCGTCGTCGTCGTCAACGTTTTAATATTTGTTTTGTTTTCTATACTGAAATTAGATGAAGAGGTTTGCAACACTCATCCCAATCATTCATCAGCCCATTTGAGAAACCCGTCTTCCTATGGTATGACCTCAGAACGACTTCCTCATCCCTAACAGTACATACCCATTTCCAATTAGCATTCATCAACCGTCCATATCATATGCTTATACCATTGCCGTCGTCACTCCATAATTATTTAAAGTTCAGAAACCGGGATGCGCGCCAACCCAGACTGTTTGGTTACTCGATTTCTCGAGTTGGTTCCTGCGTGTCGTGTTCTCTTCTCTGAAAAGCCGGCTGGGTTAACGACTCGTATTATTGGTCGACTACATGGTCAAGGCGGATGAGGAAGATCTCGCAGAGATGGTGACTGACTGGGACAGTGCTTGGAGGGATGCTCAAGACGATCCGAGCAAATACCGAAAATGATGAATGCAGCGATTCACTGCAACGGCACATGCGCCCATACCTAACCTAACCAGCTATTCTTAATTCACCTGCATTCTTATATATATATAAGATGTTAGAGTCTGATTTGAGGAAGTTTTGATAACTGTTTCCAGTAGGTTAAGTTACTGAGTCGGTGCTATCTGCTTGGCTCTGCTAGATGAAAAACGTGTTGTTTTCAACGAGTATAACAGCTCTCTGAATTTTTAATCCTTCTTTTAACGGCTCTGAACTTCTACACTTTTCTGTTCAACCTAATACACTTTCACTACAACCATCCTACGTACAGGTTATGTCAATTAGGTTACACAGCTTAATTTCATATGGGATTCTACTGCCAACTGCTCCGTACATGTGGCGCAACTGAAGTTCTAGTTCCTGGCTCCCTGATCAATCTGCTACAGATCTCACTGCACTTTTTGTCTACCCATTGCTCGAACGGAGTACACAATATCAATTTCCCTGACTACGCTTCCTACATATATGAAAGTGGTATTCCGGCGTAAATAAAACAACCTAAAGAACTAAGGAGATACTATACACTGCTTCTCCTTTCCTAGATAACAATGAGATTTTCTCATCTACCAGATGAGTATATTCTGTAATCAGTTTTCAGCTTCTAACTACTACGAAACTCTTACATTATATATTTTTATATAAACGTCATATATTTCAACATAAACAGAATTTCATCTGTTTAATTTAAACTTGGAACTAACACGCTTTCTCTCTAAATACAAATAAATTATACCTTTCCTCAATCAACGTTTGATGTAATCTGTTATGTGTGTATAAACATATGATGTAATCTATTAAGTGTATATAAACATATCGTGTCTTGTTATGAAGAATGCCTCGTGTTAAAACCTATGTTAATGCGTGCATGTGAAAAGGAGCACAACTGTTTTTATAACTAGACAAAATGCTAATAAGGTGATACGTCTAATTCAGAAAACCTATGGTAGATAAAACAGGCTTGGGGAAAATCTATGGAAACCTAAAAACACGCGTCTTCTTCCAGACTATGGTAGATTGTAAACAATCACCACAGCAACACAAAATATTATATGTTTGTAAATATATAAAAGATTCTACATATTATGTAAGGTGAATTTTATAATTAATCTTTATCAATCCTTGTCAAATCATCTATACATTCTGCACATAACTAATTAAGATTCTATGCCAAATTCGGAAACGACACAAGACCAATAGTGTTTACATACATGTAGAAGTCAGTTGCCGAACATATTTAAATATTTCTGTCAAAATCAGTTGGTAAGAGAATATGTATGGGCGGACAACCGTTTTGAAATTTACGTTTCTACCCAAATTATTAAACTTGCGCCTATAGTTGTCTGCTAAAAATCCATCTCCTTGCCTTATTATTTTCTTATTTACTTCCGTCCCATGGTCCGTCCTTAGATAGATTCATAAGTATATCAGTTTTCCTAAAAAACGGTTACTCACTCTTTGCCCAACTCTTCTCCATTTCTGTGGGAAAATGATACAGTGAGTAGTTGCGCACGCGCACATACACACACACACACACACATTGAATTATCAACTTAATTAGGGAAGACTACTCAAATATATATTACAATATATGGTTAATTTAAACAATATTATTTCGCGGTTCGTGTTTCATGTCACAACGATCTTCAGGTGAGAACTGTTACAAGTCGGTGAGGTGGTTTATTTCTATTCGTTAAGTGAGAGTGGTTTTCCTCTGTTTGTGTCTGCTCATTGGTTTATTTTGCCCATTGCTTTTTTTTTTTTTATTCGTCCGTAGATTATCTTTTCTGGTCTTTCCATTGGTTATTGTTTTGTGGCCTTTCGTTGAATTTGTTACAGACGACGTGTATTTGAATTTCTGTATTTTGTTTTGTTCTTTTATTTTCATTTGTTGTTTATTTATTAATTTATCTTTTAATGTCTCTGCTCTTATAGCTACTGACAATGTTGCTGCTGCTGCTACTACTACTGCTACTATTGCTACTGCTTCGTCCATTTTGAGACAAATAGATATCATATCCTGTAGATTTCAATTAATAAACATTACAGAATCTGTTATGAAACTATTTCTGGCGCATTAAAGAAGTTCTGGTTCCACATCAGCAAGAGAACACATGTTGTGACTGTTCCTTTTTAGTTTTAGTGCTTTTACTCTGAAGAGAAGTACCTTTGATCCTTTACAGGGCCTCTGAGAGTGGTAAGAAAGGAGGAGGAAATTGTTCTCAAACTGGGGACCTGATCTGAATGCTAGCAACAGAGAGGACTCCATTAAAAGAAGCCCAAGGTACAAGGTGATAGTATTAATCTGGGCAATTAAGTCTAACACTCAAGGTGAAGTCTAACACTCAAGATTGTTGTTGTCGTTACTTTTGTCATTGCTGCTGGTAGTGTCTTTGTCATTGTTGTTGATTAACCCCATGACAACCGTGACTGAGTGGATGTATGATTGAAGACATTCCCATCATGATCATGAAATCTTTTTTGTATATCAAACACTATATGGTCCAAAGTGCCCTTATCTGTGAAGACGAGTCCAATTCGAAGGTTACAACAAAAACAATTTCCTCATTGATTCAGTCAAATCACTCAGAGATTCACAATATATGTATATTGCTACACTAGCACTGTAAATATACTTTGGAATATTGTCTTATTCCAAGTGGAATCCTTCAAGTATTTATGTTTTATTTTGGAACCTGCTTAATAAAGTTTAGTCACTCTTTCTTCAGAACAATTTTATATATTTTCATGAACACCAAGATAATTGTACACCCATGTATTTGTGAATGTTCATTTATATAAGTCTATAGATATGTAGAGAGGAGAAATAATGTAAAATTCCCCACATGGTACTCCAATAAATAAAGGTACATGTTTGAAAGGTATCTCTAAATAAATATCAGTTCAAATACCATCCGTCAAGGAAAAGATTTTGTTGTGATATTCATGTACTGCCCATAGTTGTTAGAATTAGTGAAATAGTTCTATTTAAAGTCAAACGTTGATCAAAGACTGAGTAAACTCAGAACTTAGCACCTCCCCCTTCATACATAGAGAATTTATGAATATGAGAAAACATGCCAAGCTAAGTGAACTTGTAATAGCCTTTGCATACAGACATGTCCCCTGCATCTGTCTTCAGCTGAGTGATCCTAACCTTGTGGGATTGTGATTGCTGGTGCCACATAAAAAGCACCCATGGCAGTGCCATGTAAATGCACACATGCAAGTACTGTGTAAGAGCACCCAGACATTGTGTAAAAGAAGGGCATCCAGCTGTAAAAACCATGCCAAAACAGACATGGAGCCCAGGCAGCTCTTCAGCTGGCCAACTCCTGTGAAACTGTCCAACCCATGCCAGCATGAAGAACAAAAGTTAGATGATGATGATGATGATGATGAGGAGGAGGAGGAGGAGGAGGAGGAGGAAAATATATGTAGCCTATATAGTAAATACATAAATAGGGCAAATTTAATTATTTCTCTATATATTAAAAAAAATAATGATTTTTTTTAACCCATGATGAGGAATATTGAATGTAGAAAATGCATGAGAAAGAGTGAGTCCACTCCAAGACTGCCCAAGCTGACAGCAGCATGATAAATAGTGTGATTAAGGAAATGAAGGTAGGGAAAATAACTGGTCCATCAAGGATAGTTGTTGTAACATTCAAAATATAAAGAAAGATAGTTGAATTTGCCCTGTTCATACATCTAATACATAGGTTACACACACACACACACATAAATTCTTTACATGAAATACATCTTTATGCCACCCACCAAATAGGGCGGGGTTGACTTTTAAATGAGATTGACTTTTATTCTAGTATATATATAGTTAGTTGATGTGTGTGTATTTCTGCATGAAAGAGTACCCAATGAACTTCTTGAGTTGTGTATTCAATATGCTATGTGCATTTTGTTAGGCATTTGATGAACACGTTTTGAGCAGTGACAGAGTAAATCATCAGCTTTGAATGAACCATTTGAGCATGGTCGATGCCAGTACCACCTGACTGGCCCTCATGCCGGTGACACGTAAAAGCACCCACTACACTCTCGGAGTGGTTGGCATTAGGAAGGGCATCCAGCTGTAAAAATTTTGCCAGATCAGATTGGAGCCTGGTGCAGCCTTCTGGCTCGCCAGCCCCCAATCAAACCGTCCAACCCATGCCAGCATGGAAAGGGGACGTTAAAGGACGATGATGATGATGATGATGATATATGCACGTACACACACACACACTTATATATACACACACTTACACACACATGAGTAATTGTGAAGTAAACTTCTTCATGCTGCATCCGCTTTATGCAGCACAGCCGTATGCTTAAGAAGTTTGCTTTGCAATCACAAGATCTCTAGTTCAAATCAAATGCAAAGGTTGACACAAGCCCCTTGTGACTATACAGAAGCCCATCAGATAGACAGTAGTTATCATTCAAAGATCTAGCCTTCTCATGCATTTTGTCATGCTGATTCTGTCTGAGAATTATGTTAAGGATACACATCTGTGAAAGGTTCAGTCCTTACATGCTAATTCAGCAAACAGGAGATTCAGTTGATCCAACAATTGAATACTTAGTGTCAAAACCAACAGAGAGCAATTTACTTATATATATATATATATACAAACATATAATGGGTTTTCACAGTTTCCACCTATTAGATTTCACTCTCAAAATTTTGGTCAACCTAAGATTATTAGAGAAGACACTTCCCCACTGTGCTATGTCATGTCATCAAATCTGGTACAATGTGGATGTGAAATGAACCCCTTATCTATACAATTTTCTTGGGTGAGCTGGGAATCAGAACCTTTGTTTCAAACATGATGTTTCAAGTTTTATAAGCACTACAAAATTATTATTGAGCAATAAAAAGTTTCTGTTGCAAATTCAACAGAGGAAAAATGCATATAAACAGGTGTACAAAAGAAAATAATCAAAAGATAAGCATGAAAACATGAAATCAAATTAATACAATACTCCTTCCAAATTATCTTTGTATTTCATAACTATTTTCAGAAGTTTAATCATATCAGTACTTATTCAGTATTAAGAAATCTTGTATAAAATTTAGAGAAAAAAAAACAATGATATTGAAAAAAAAAAGCGCTATGTTATTTTGACAAAAAAAAAAGTTACAAGAAAATATATATTAATTTTTTTCAGTCATTGTTCCTCAGTATTCCTAGAATCACTATGTTAGTGTGGCATGCTGACTATAAAGAATAAATACAAGGGAAGTAACTGGCCAAAATGAAAGCTAAGTTCTATGAGACAAGGGAAATAATGAGAGCAAACGCTATAACTATCAATATGAATATTTAAACACATTTTATGAATTCAGATAAGTGCAGTGAAAGTTTATTTTAATGTATCACACAATACTCAGATATTTGAGTGCAGTAAACCATGAAAAACAAGGAAAAAATGTATGTGTGGATTCATTTCTCACATGTAGTAAATTAACAGGTAAGCAATGAATTAACAGATTTTTTAGTGCACTGAATGGAATGCCTTGCAGTATTTGTTTCAGCTCTCTGCTCTGTGGGTTCAACTTTGGCATTAATCCCAATCAGGATTTCAGTAAATAAATTACAGTTTAGGACAGTAGATTGGTAGAATATCAGAAAAGATAATTTGCAGTATCTCATCTGGCTGTTTGCATTTTGAATTCAAATTCCACAGACAATGACAAGGACTAAATTACCTACCAAAAGGACCATAATAGATTATGAAAGCTGCATGAGGTTGAAGAGTGTTGTGATCATCTGCTACCACAGTCAACAATGATGATTCTCACATTCACACAGTATTATAAGCAATATATATATTTCCTAAGACATAAGGTCAATCTTTAAATGGGCAAGTATAGGATTGTTCCAATTAACCATGTTATTAGTGTGTGAACCCAGAACAATGAAGCATTCTGTCTTGTTGGGATACACCAGCCATCTCCACAATATTTTGGTATTGTTCACAAAGTGTGATGCAATAATATATAATTACTGAACCACTGCCATTTTTTTCCACGTCATAAAGGATATGAACAAAAACTAGACACAGGAAGAAATAGCATTGTGATGTGGGGTGGCTGGTGAATGAAAACAAAACTGTTTAATTGTTCTGAGTTCAAATCTCATTAGGTATGGGATTACTTGTCGATTACTTGTTGACAGCTACAGGCCTGGCTATGTGGTTAAGAAATTCATTTTAGAATTATGTGATTTTGAATTCAGTCCCACTGTGAAGCACCTTGGGCAAGTGTCTTCTGCTGTAATCCTGGACCAACAAGGTCTTGTCATTGGATTTGGCAGACATGCACTGTGAGGACACCTGTAGTGTGTGTGTGTGTGTGTGTGTGTATATTTATATATATATATAAACTTAATATATATTATATGTAAACTTAATATTACTAAACGTTGAAAGGAGTACAGCTAAGTATTCTGATGTAGATTCATACATATCTCTTTTTTTTCCAGAATAAATTGAGTTATGATGGAGCAATGAATAAAATAAATCTATGTGCCACAAAAACATGAGTTATGAGGTCTCCAGCAAGGTTGGTGGGAGGTAAGAAGGAAGTAATCCTCAGACAAGAACCCGAGGATCAGGTGATGGTGTTAAATCAGGTGCTGGATTAAATCTACCACTCAACTGAGAAGCATGTTGGAAGTTTGCAGATGAAGAACCCCTCAATATTATTCACAGCCTTTCAACACTTTTCATCACATTGTACATGAACCCTGCACAAACTCATCTTCTCCTCTTGGTACATGAATCTTAACATATTTCATATTTTTAAGTGACACAGACTTTTAATCCTAATTCAACAAAGTCTGTGATATGGAATCAAAAACTTTACATTACTCTTTTTTTTAGCTTCAATGCTGGCAACAGAGTGGATTCACTAAAAGGTACCTGTGAGGTAACTGATGATGTTTAACAAGGTTTCAGTTAGGTTTTTATCTTCAACCCAACATTTGGAATGGTTCCTCTGACAGATTTTCACAGTTTCCATTTATCTAATTTTTCTCACAAGGCTCTGCTTGACCAAAGGCTACAACTAAAAGACACATACATGCTCAAGACGCATACCCAGTATGTAATTTGTGAATTATGATTTAATCACACACCATGATAGGTACAAGCATAGTTACGTGGTAAGAAATTTGCATAGTTTTCTTTCTTTTTTTTTTCTTTTAAAGAATCAGAAGGATACAAAGAGACTTTCATGTGATGTTCTTCAATGAGGTACACAGCTGTTTGGTACTGTATTCAAATCTGACAACAAAAACAAAGGGTTCTACTTCTACTTTATCATTGCATGAAGGACGTCCAGCAGTAAAGAACTACTACTTGAAAAAATATCACTGCTATGCATAACATACCAGCTTCAAGAGATCTGAAAACCTGTCCCCAAATTCACTCCCTTACAGTTACATGAGCAAGCTGGCCTTAACAAAGAGTCTGAGGATGAGGTGGTTTCCTTGGTCTTGTTTCTTTAGTTAACTTGTAGTGACATACTAATGTTAAAAAAGGAGAAAAAATAATACAAAAGCACCCAAAGTTGGAAATACATTATCCAGATACTATAAATTAAAGTATATTATGCTGCAGGAATGGCTGTGTGGTAAGTAGCTTGCTTACCAATCACATGTTCCCAAGTTCAGTCCCACTGTGTGGCACCTTGGGCAAGTGTCTTCTACTATAACTTCAGGCTGACCAACGCCTTGTGAGTGGAATTGGTAGATGGAAACTGAAAGAAGCCCGTTGTATATGTATATATATATGTATGTGTGTGCATATGTTTGTGTGTTTGTGTTTATCCCCACAACATCACTTCACTACTGATGCTGGTGTGTTTACGTTCCTGTAATTTAGCAGTTTGACAAAAGAGCCTGGTAGAATAAATATTAGGCTTACAAAGAGTAAGTCCTGGGGTCGATTTGCTTGACTGCATGGCTGCAATCAAATGACTAAAACAAGTAAAAGAATAAAAGAATATTGTTGAGCAGCAGGTCAGCTTGATTGATCAGACCTATGATCAAAGGTTTCCATCCAGGACCATCAGGTATGTTTTTTTAAGACAGTGTATCTAGAAATGCATTATCCAATGTGTCCTTCCTTGGAGAGACAATAGGAAGGTGTATGATTTGATGCCAAAACAGACAATTGGAGCCTGGTGCTACTCACCAGCTGGCCAGCTCCTGTCAAACCGTCCAACCCATGCCAGCATGGAAAATAGATTTTAAATGATAATGATGATAATGATGTATAATGACCTGTAGAGATATATTTGTACTGAGAAATAATAAATCTTTAATTTTACAAATTCATAGTTATGCAACTTGTATTAAATTACTGTTTTGAATCTTAAGGATTAAACTAGGTGAGGGTGTTAATGAGTTTCTATAGACTTCACATAACAGGTCCTTTAAATTTGAATGTTGACAGGATTTTGCTTTCAATTAAGAGGCTCTCACATAGAAACTTGACATAGAAACTTGACATAGAAACTCCATTGTTGGTTCAAAGTAAATATTAATCAGACTATTAACTTCATTTTTTCAGGTGGTACCACAATATTTTTGACATGCACACTTCTTTCAATTCATATTTCATCCACACTCTTTCACATAATTCAAAGTCTCTTATTGAAAGTAAATGTCAAAGCATTAAATATAATATTAACCAAAAACCCCAATGAAAATACTCAAGCATAAATTTAAAACCTACTATGACTGCAATGTGATGATTCCTCAACACAAAATATAAAGTGTGGCACCTGAAGATGATCAGAAAATATGCCAACCAACAGGTAAACAAATACTGAAAAAATTGTTATGAATAGTCTGATTATGAATCTTTAAAATGTAGAAATATAAATTAAATTTAAAAAATGACATTAAGAAACACAGAAATGTGTAACAAATTTTATTAATAATCCATGTGACCAGAAATAAATATAAGAAAATTACATATCATGAAATACTATTAAAAAAAGAAAATTCATGATAAAAATAAATGGAATATTATATTCTTATTTAGTACCCACAATGATGGATTTAAGAGAGAAAAGATATAAAAATAGGCAGCTCTGAAATTCAAGTAATTGCTTTCTCATTTTGTATCCAACCTTACAACCTTAAATTAAGTTTTTAGTAAGATTTTCATAGAGAGAAATCATTTACTAAAATGCTAATATTTTACGACCAGACCAGCCAACTGTAACATTAAGTATATGTGGTAGATGGTAAACTTTGAGATTACCAAACTAGTCAGCAATATTAGCTACTTTGAATAGCAGAGCTGGTGAATAGATGCTTTGTGTTTTTTTGCATTTTTACTTCATTAAACGTTCATGAAAGAAGGCCTCCACAGAATCAGTGTTCCACTTCTCAATTCCTAGGGTTTCGACTATTTCTCTGTTCTCATTTAACAAATGGATAGTCGGATCAGCACCACGTGTGTACTTAATTTTAAGACCTGGAAATTGTTGTGTACGAGCGCTTTTCACAAAAGCTGAAATGACAAATGAAATGATTCAGTAATTTTGTTAAGAAAATTAAACCAGACTTCTGTAATTCATTAGTTCTTAAAGTAATTATAAGTTAATTCACACAGTTATTCATCCTCATAAAATATTGTAACATTGCTTTTTAAGAGACTGAGTTACAAAATTATATAATAAATATATATATATATATATATATATA
>NC_068982.1:114757238-114762852 GCF_001194135.2 Octopus bimaculoides
ATATATATATATATATACCTAATATGAAATCTACATAAAGATACCATTACTGTTCTTATAAATAAGTTTAATTAATCTATAAGCTTAAATATTTAACATCATCTTATAGAAGATTTTAACATAAACAACTTTATAGATTATTTAGATGATTTCTTATTTAAAGAGTCTGTAATTAAATATCTTCAACATGGATGGAGTAATACATTCCATTAATGGAAGTTTTTGGTGATAAAATCAAATAAACAGACTAAAATGTTAAGTGTAAACAGCCAGAGTAGCTAATGCAACAACACTCTATAAAAAATTCCTCCAGAACAACAAGGAAATTCTTGAGTTTGACTTACCTTGAACCTGTGGATACCTTCCTAATTTTCATCCGCATACAATTAGTTCAGCATAGGGATACATCTTTGAAATATAACAAAAACATAACAAAACTTTTAAGTAAAGATAATATCAAAAATATTTGATACAGGTTAAATTTATTTAATCAACAGCTATATACAGATTAAGTTCCAACAAAAATGGAGGCTTAAACATATCTAAGTGACATTTATGTTTTTTGATATCCATAATAAAAACCAAGCAAATATCAATGGATAACTTCTCTGCAACTAACAGAGTACTACATAAAAGTTGCTGTAACAGACTGAATAACATATTCATGTGTGTGTGTGTGTGTGTGTGTGTGTGTGTGTGTGTGTGTGTGTGTGTGTGCATGCATCTCCATTACTACCATAGGCAGTAATGGAGATAAACACAGGTAAGCCTGATATAAATATATTTACATGTAGCACAAAATAAATACAGAATAAGGTAAGGTAATATGTAATTTCATAACTCAACAGTTGTTTCAGGAAACCTAGATTTACATGATAATCATGATAATCATAAATTGCAGATGAAATGCACAAAAAGTCATGGGTATGTAACCTGTAACTAGTCACATGAAGAAATTACAATAAGTCCAGTTCTCCTCATCAAGAGAAGATGTAACCCATGCCAGATGGAAAAGTGAACACAAATTGCTGCTGCTGCTGGTGGCCATCAATTTTGCATTGTATGCATGTATGTATAGACAGGCAGTCACATTCCTAGATATCACAGAATGAGTGGTATATTCTATAATCATCAATATCAAAGTTTTATATCCACTTTACCATCAGGCTCAAGTTGGGCAGTTTTACTCAAGTAGTGTTTTAGAGTCAGATACCACTCTTGATGCAACCCTTTTCATCACTTCTTACAGTATATAGGAATGTGATATGTCTATTCTAAAACAAGCATAACACACTGTAACTGAAAATTCTATAAAATTGAATTAATTGTTGATTATCTCAAAAAACTTATTGATTTGAGAAGCTACAGACAATGCTAGAGAACTCTAGCTCTGTATCATATATGTTTAATGCTGTCAGATACCAATACATGTCTGATGTTGAATACTTGTACACTTTGATGCTAAAAACTACTTTTAATGTTAGATATTACATAACTATACATACATTTGATATTAAACATCTGAACACTTTGATGTTATTTAATAACTACCATTATCGTCATTGTTTCACATCTGTTTTCCATGCTGGCATGAGTTGGACTAACAATATTTGATGCTAAATACCTGTACACTGTATTTGAAGTTAGAAAAACCTTTACCCTTTCACGTTAAATACTAATATATATACATATACAGTGTGTCCCAAAAAATGTATACACACTTTATTCCTTTTCAGATTTACCCCATTTGAAATAATGATGGAAACTAAACTAAGCTTTGAACAAAGGAAATTTATCCAAAAGTGTTTCTGGAAGTTGAAAAACACAGTCCAAGTACAAAAATGGTTTAGGTGGGAATTTCAAACAGATCTGCCGAAGTAGCTTACCACTAATTGAATTACAGATAGATTTGAAACAGATGGAACTATTTAGAATGTCCACAAGAAACATTCCAGAAGACCATGGATATTAATGAGCCTGACAAAGCAAGAAAGGGTACTAGAAACATACTGCCAGAGTTCAAGAAAATCTGTGTGGCAAGTGAGTTGTGAGATAGGAACTGTACCTTGAAATACAGTCATTGGAAAAGTGACATTCCAAGAATAATCTAAGATCTCAATGAAAATGGTCCAAATCAAAGACAGTTGTTTTGCAAGTTGTATTTGGCAAGATGTGTAGACGATGCACATTTTCCAACAAAGACTGTTTGGAGTGATGAGGCTACATACAAATTAAATGGCTTGATTAACTGCCACAGTTGTACCTATTGGGGACCCAAGGAACCACATACTAAGGAGGAACATCATGTAAATTTACCAGTAGTTACATAATAGTGATGCTTATCATTAAAAGGATTAATTGGCCCATTCTTTTTGGTGGCACTGTGACTGAATATCATGCCAAGTCTTCAAGAGGACTTAGAAGATGTGGAGTTTTATTTTGAATAAGACAGGATACACCAACACTACAATTGTAATGTAAGGGCTTATCGTGATGAGGCTTTGCTAAACAGGTGGATCAGACAAAGCAATTCAGATGAATACCCGCCACAGTTGCCAGACCTCACATCACTAGACTTTTTTCTATGGGGATACTTAGATGATAAAATTTATTGTACAAAACTAGCAACACTCAATGAACTGAAGACAGCCACTGAATGAGAATGCACATAAATACCAAACAAAATGTTTCTTGATATTTGCAATTCCATTGTTTCATGTTACCAGCAGTGCCTGGACCAGAATGGACATCACTTTGAAAACAGGTGATCATAAAAAAAAAATTCTGTTTGTAGATTCTATTAAATTTTGAAACTGAACTCTATTTTAATAAGCACTGACTTTTATATCATTCTATGTGTATACATTTTTGAGGGGATACCCTGTATATATAATGATGATGATGATATTTGATGTTAAATACTTGTACACTTTTAAGTTATTAAATGGTATTTTTTTAATGTCAAATGTGAAATCATTATGTAACTACAAATATTGATGTTATTAGATAAGTACACATGTTTGATGTTATGATGATCAGATCCCAAATGGAGTCTTTATCGATGGGAGAAGTGAATATCTAACAGAAGCAGTTGATAGTCAACTAAAATTTCAAAGATTGACTACATCCACCAGCAAAACCGCAATACAAAACAGTATATAAAATATAAGTAAAAAATATTTGTTCATATACTGTATAGTCTCTAAGTTGAAATCCCATCAGACTTAGTTTTGTGTTTCACTCTACTAGAGATGATATGTAGCAGTAGCATAAAGAGGTTGATTCAAATAACAATAAATACTTCATTCAACAATTCATCTTAACTTAAGGAAGAAATTAATATGTGTAAATTTTACTTTATCTTATATATTAATTACATGCAAAAGCAAAACATTTAATCATTATATGAAATCTTAGGGAACAGTGTACTATTTTGGGAATAATAGTTTGGCCACATTTGTCATGTTGGATTTTACAACTGATATTATCATCATCACAATTTTATATGTGCTTTTTTATGCTGGCATGAATTTGGGGTTTTCCTGCGGCACAGTTTTACAGCTAGATGCACTTCTTGTTGCCCACCCTTACAATATGCATGGACACTGTGTACCTATTCTAAAACCACAGTAAGCTATTACTAAACAGAGTAATAAAAACTCAAATACAATAAGTCCTTTACAAAAGAATACATTAGTTTGCATCTATTAGTTCAGAAGATAATTCTAGGTCTAAACTAGGATGACCTACATTTCATTGATACAGATACAAACAAAAATGTGAACAGTTAGAATATCTTCTGCAGTGTGTCAGTCAGTACATCATCACATTAAACACCAAAATAGTTTCTGAATTTCCAGACTACAAGTTGTGATATCTCAAGCATCCTGGTATCTATTTTAACTAATGTTAGGTTAAACTTGGTAGCTTGTAAAACTTCCAGAATGGTTCATGTAAGAAAAAGTGAGTAAATATACAGTTAGAGTCTTTTCTTCAATTATTTAGGAATATTTCTCAAATTGAGAATTTCCAAAAATTGCACCTAACCTGTACCCTCCGGGTACAGTGGTGCGCTCAATTATTAATTGCAGGTGTCAGCAGTCTTGCCCTCAGTAAACCCTCCTTGAGCAAGCTCCCAACCCCCTGACGAGGACGGTTAACTATATTTTGTCGTATTCTAATATATACACTGAGCAAAATGTACATTTGTAGGTATTGACTAACGGAGTAGTCATCGCCATTAATGTACAGCGAAATATTGCGCTTAACAAATTATATCAACTTAATTTAAAGAACATAATTAATCATTTTCGTAGATGTAACGTTTTGAATTAAACTGAAAAATAATTATTTAAGACTTTTTTCTGAAAGTTTACTTAAAAATATTATTATTACTTCCCTTGACACGACACTTCCGCTTAATATGGGTTTCCTCCCTTAGCTTAGAATTTCTAAGAAATATTTATTCCACGTATTAATTTTCCACGTATTAATTTTCTCTCTCTCTCTCCGTCTCTCTCCACACACACATTCCTTCACACTTATTCTATCCCGCCCTTCTCGTTAACTGCCTGCTAAAATCATATAAATATTTATCGAGATGTTATATGAATGTACGTCACTCGGAAATTTGGCTGCGGCATTACGTGTTGTATATTCATACCCACCACCGCGATTCATTACATATCTTAGTCAAATCACTTAATTCTACATGCCTTACTAATAAACTTAGTTGTTGTTGTTTAGTCCCATGTCAGCTCTGATCAAAAGGCATTAGAGCCGTGACAACCACATTATGTTTTTTCACCTCCGTCGGACAAAATGTATTGCAATATTTGTTCTAGTTCAATACGTTCCGAGATCAACTTCATCCTTATGGAGGCCGGGGCAATAAAATAGAGTACCAGTTAAGTACTTGAGCTGAAGGTATTGATTAACCCGTCGTTTCAAAATTGATGGCCCGGTGCCTAAAATAGAAACATTGAAGACGGTAGGGGGTGATCTAAGGGTTATCTGTCTGCTTTTTCTAGCAAATAGATAGAGCAGTTTTGAAATGACTTTTTTTATTTGATTTTTTATTTTTTTATTTACTTATTTTGATTTTCCTGATTTTCATACAAATATAAATCATGGTTCTGGAAAAAAATTTAGTTAATGTTTACTTTAACTACCGGTCACCAAAACAAACAAAAAAAACGAGTGTAATAGGTGTAAAAAAAAATGTGTATTAAACGAATGTGAAAACAAAAATTTGCGCCAACGAACGGGGGGGGGCGGAGAAAGGATTTTCGGAAAATTCGCAAGATCCGATTTTTCCCCTCATAACTTTTAGGAAAATGGATATCTTCTAGTGAAATTTTAAATAAATACCTTTCAAACGGCATAGATTACGATTATAAAGAACGGGATGCTACAAATCAATATGACATATAATTTAAATTTTAATATATGTTCACGACATAATTTTCGTTTATTATTATTATTATTATTATTATTATTATTATTATTAAGAAGAAGAATGGAACGAACGAAACTGTTTATAATAAATATCATGCATGCTCTCATTGATATGCTAATTTTAGTACATGCTTTTTGTGTGTTTGCACATATATAT
>NC_068982.1:114763565-114768169 GCF_001194135.2 Octopus bimaculoides
GCCTGTGTTAGAATGGGGGCAGCTGATGAAGGAAAATGTTCTCTATGTGGCCTGTGTGTTTTCTGTACTCTGGTTATTATTATTTTTTTTGTCTACGTTTTGTTTGCAATGTCCTGTACCCAGATATGCACCTATATATACAGGTAGATGTAGGTATGCACATACTTGTACGTATATATGCATATACTCATTTATATTTGTTTTATATATATATATAGACAGAGAGAGAGAGATTTGCATTATGAAAATGCTACCACTCCTTAAAAATCTGGCCTTATAATAAATGAAAATAAATTAATACTCTATAACAGTGGTTCTCAACCATATCTTACCTGTAGAACCCTTTGATTACGGTTTTACTCAGGTAGACCCCCTACAGCCAATTAATGTTTAAAAACTAATTTTATAGACACTTCTTTCAAAATTCCTATTTTGTTTACCACATGTTCACTTGTGCAGGTTTGCAATAGCACTCTCCAAGGGAACATGTTGAACTTTGTGGAGCGTTAAAAAAAGAAACCTAATTGTTTTGCTTTTTTTTATGGGGGGGGTGTAATAAATACGTGTAAGGCAAAATTTTTTTCTTTGATCCCTAAAATACAACTGCAAACCCCCAAAAAATATTATATGAACCCTCAGGGCTTATATGGTGCCTTGTTAAGACCACAGCTCTATACAGTAATTACACTCTGAGTTCAAATCCTGCTAGGATCAACTTTTCCTTTCATTCTTCTAGGGTACAAATAAGCATAAATCAAGTACTATGATCAATTCAATCAACTTTTCCCTTGCCTCTTAATTTGCAGCCTCAACATGATAAAGAGCTACAGAATAACTGCTTATAGTATCTGCAGAGAACTAGTTTAGTAATCAGACTAGTAAAAAATGACAGCTGCATCAAAAATTTAGCTAAGGGAGCACTCTAAATAGTTGCTCATCCTTGTAAAAATAACAGCCATTCTCTTCAAATCCCACCTTACTGTGTTAAAAAAAATGAAAGGGCATACTGCACAATATAGTTCTACATATAAAAAGACAGGAAGGTCATGGATGAAATGCCTTGGATAACAGATCTACTCAATGATCAGGAGTTGGTACAGAAAATTTTAACTCTAAACCCTCTATTTGTAATTAAGCTTATATTTCTTATTAACTGAGAGCATACAACATACATGGCCAATCTGAATCATCAGGGAATTTTTTAGCAGCATGATATATTTGAGTTGGGGTTTAAATGCTGCATAGCTTGTCACTAAATTTTTCTGTAATATTTATTGAAGTTACAAACAATTACATGGAAAAATGCAAGCATGAAAAGTCATATTCTTAAGATTATAAACATGGAAAAGGACAGGACAAGTTATTACACCTGTAAAAGTATAGGACAAGCTATTACTTCTAGTAAAGTAAAGATTAAGAAACTTTTTACTTAAAATATCGCAGCAAAGAATGCCAGTTCTAATTTATCACTCTTTACAGCTCTCATCATTAAAATTTATTGTACAAAACTGTTCAGCTAATTTCTAAGTTTGTCTAATTAGTCACTTTTTTCTGTATTTAAGGTAGTAAATTAACCAAATTCTACTTGAATAAGTATAGTGTTATTTGTAAACTATAATAAAATAAATTTTAATATTCAAATTTTAATTTTAGCTGCAATATTTTAAGTAAAAGTTTCTTATTCTTTACTTTACTTGAAGTAATAGCTTGTCCTATACTTTTACAGGTGTAATAACTTGACCTGTACTTTTCCAGGTTTACATGGCTTGCACAGCTCTCACTAACCATTCATCTATCCCTAGTTTCCTCATTGACCACCAGATAAGGGATTGGGGGACCCTGTCAAAGGCTTTTTCCATATCAACGAAAGCCAGATACAGAGGTTTATCCTTGGCTAGGTATTTCTCCTGCAGTTGTCTTACCAGAAATATAGCATCAGTGGTGCTTTTCCCTGGCACGAACCCAAACTGCATCTCATCTAAACTGATTCGTTCCCTAATTAGTTGAGCTATGACCCTCTCCGTGACTTTCATTACCTGATCCAACAACTTGATACCTCTGTAATTATTTGTATCTAAAGCGTCACCTTTACCTTTGTAGCAGTTGACAATGGTGCTGCTACACCAGTCATTGGGTATGACTCCTTCATGTATCACCTGGTTAACTATACGGGTGACTAGGCTATAGCCAATAGACAGATATTTTGAGCATCTCTGCAGTGATTCCTGATGGGCCGGAGGCTTTCTCTGTCTTCATACTCTTGATTGCTTTATCTACCAAGGTACTGTCAATTCGGATAGCTGGTCCCTCTGTTGGGTCGACATTCGGCAGACTCTTTCTCCCATTCATTCTCTTTATTGAGCAACCTTTCATAGTAATGTCTCCAAACCTCTCTCTCTCTCTTTGCAGCCTTGTTTAGTGCAAGTGAACCATCATCCATGCAGACACATTTCTCTCCAACATCACGATTCCCTCTCACACACTGTCTTGCAACACAAAATACTCAAGTCTTTGGTCCTCACAGCACAGAACATTGGCAAATTTTTTCTTATCTGCTTCCCCTCTAGCTGAATAAACCTGTCTCCTAGCTTCCCTTCTGGCAGTCTGATACAATTCCCTGCTACCACCGTTCTTCCAATCCTTCCAAGCCTGTTTCTTTTGTCAAATAGCCCTATCAACAACAATGTTCCACCACCACATTATTTTGGGTCGAGAGGGGACTTTGCATCATCCACAGAGCTGCTCAGTGGCCCTCAGCAGGTTGTCCTGTAGAAACATCTAATTTTCTTCCACATCGTGTGAAGTTATATCCCCTTCTATTTCATCAAAGGCTTCGAGTAATACATCTCTAAATCTCTGTCCATTCGCAGGATCTTTAAGCTTCCAGACCCTTCTCCTCCATGCTGGTCCTCTTCTGGGCATCCATTTAGCCCTGATCCTGACATTGCTAACTACCAGTCTATGTTGTGGGATACATTTTTCGCCTGGGAAGGTTTTGGCATTTATAAGTAGCCGTTTTCCCCTTTTTCTGGTGAGGATGTAGTCAATTTGGCTAAGTGTGTCTGCCAGAACAGTAGGTGACTAGGTGACTGGCAGGTTTCCTGAAGTTAGTATTGCAAACCATAAGATCATTTGCATCGCAGAACTCCAGCAGCCTGGTAGCCTCCATGTACACCATGGAAGCCCCCTGTATGTTATCCAACATGTCCAATGAAGTCACCAGCCACAAAGAGGAGGTCCCTGTCATTCGTCAACGAGGTAGTCTGCAAGAGGGTGTCATAAAATCGGTCCTTCTGTCCATCAGGTAGCCCCGGCTGAGGGGAACAGGCCGAGATAATGTTTGCTAACCCATGATGAAGCACTAATCTAATCTTAAGTACTCTGTCACATACTCTGACTACCTCGATTACCTTATCAACTCATTTCTCAGCATGAAGTATACGCACGTCCCTGACTCCGTCAGTGTTCTTTGCCCAGAAAATCTTGTACCTGTGTTTTTTGCCTGTGAGGAACCTAGCAGAACCTCCTCTCCACCTTACTTCTAGGATGCAGCACAAATCGACACATCTCCGTTCAAGCATCTCAAAAATCTCACCAGACCTACTTTTCAGTGTGCCGACGTTGAGAGTACCAACCCTGAGGGTGTAGGAGGTATGGGCCTATGAGACCCTGGGACAGGGGACAGCAGCATCATGTACCTGAATAGAAAGCTCACATTTGGCAGAATTCATAAACAAACAATAGCCTTCATTTCAACCTGCATACACTACACCATCATATCTATGCACTATATGATCACTACCTTACATAGGAGATAAACCCTAAGTAGGGGTGGGGATGGCATAAAGGCTTTAGAAGTGTGCATGGGAGACAACCAAAGAATGACACAGGATAGGAACTTCCAGTACAGGTGGAGGGGGTCAGAGGGTCGGTGGGCGGGCGTACTATGAACTAACAAATTTAGACGGGAGCATCTTCTGGATACGTATTCTTTCGGCGGAGGTATTAAAAATCGAGTAGGGGAATCCAAGTGCATGCACTAGTTTATATAGGATAGGGGTGGGGGAAGTCTTGGCGAAGCAAGTGGTAATCGAAAGAGAGACAGATAGACAGACAGAGTGAGGCCGAGAGAGAGAGAGACAGACAGAGTGAGGCCGAGAGACAGTGAGGCAAAGAGAGAGAGGGGGTACCAGAGTTAGGGTGGTCAGAACACGAGGGAGAAAAATATTCTTTTGGGATTTGGGTAGCATAATTTAAAGAAACAGCAAATGTCAATAATAGTAAAATAGAATTGAAAAAAAAGTTTTCAGTCAGCCAATCTATAACAAAATTTGAGAAATAAGTGACTGTGTGATAAACTTGAATGAATGAATATGTGGTGGTTAAGGATATGATGAACTAAGGTTATCTTCAGGCAACAACAAGGATGACGAAACTATATTTACATATTTACATGGTAATGAAATAGAAGAGTAGATGAACAAGGTTGAAAAGACAAAATTTCTTATCTGAGCATCTTCTGAGATTCGTATCCTTTCACATATATATATATGTATATACATACATATATATATAATATACATACATATATATATATATATATA
>NC_068982.1:114768269-114772025 GCF_001194135.2 Octopus bimaculoides
GGAAATGTATAACTGCTGTCATTCACAGAAAAACTATTGTTTTACTGTGAAAAAAGTGCTGTTGAAGTGTTAAGTGAAATTTATCGATCAAGGATCAAATCCACAGTATGCCTGCATGAAACCACAACAAATACATTGTGGAATAAAAAATTTATCTACTATCATGGAAAAAGTGTAACTGTAAAAATGCAGAATTATTGGAGTAATAGGCATTCAAAAAAGTATGTATGTATAGAAATGTATAAATGAAATCTTTAAGGTTTAAGATTCAAATTAAGGAAGTGCAATAATAATAATACAGTTCTATATTTAAGAGATGAGGAATTATGTACATTATTTACAAGTGACGGATATTTGTCCTCATCTTGTTTGTTGTTAACACAACGTTTCGGCTGATATACCCTCCAGCCTTCATCAGGTGTCTTGGGAAATTTTGCACCAGGCTCCAATCTGAGCTGGCAATATTTCTACAGCTGGATGTTCTTCCTAACGCCAATCACTAAGAGTGTAGTGGGTGCTTTTTACGTGTCAGTGGCACAGAAGCCAGTCAAGGGGTACTGGCATTGGCCACATTCGGATGGTGCTTTTTGCATACCACTGGCACAGGGGCCAATCAGGCGGTCTTGACATCAATCCTGTTCAGATAATGGTATTTATGTGCCACCGGCACGGGAGCCAGTCAGGGGATACTGGCCACAGCTATGATATTGGTTTTATTTGA
Source organism: Octopus bimaculoides (assembly GCF_001194135.2). Lineage (NCBI taxonomy): Eukaryota > Metazoa > Mollusca > Cephalopoda > Octopoda > Octopodidae > Octopus > Octopus bimaculoides. Next base: position 114,768,991 of record NC_068982.1, read on the forward strand.
CTCAACAGGTCTTCTCAAGCGTATCATATCACCCGACACATCGTGTACACTTAACTGGGCCAGATAAACATGGCTGCAATCTCACTTTAGTTGCCGAGTCTTCTCAAGCTCAGCATATCTCCAAAGTTCTCGGTCTCCGGTCATTTCCTCTGTGAGGCCCAATGTTCAAAGGTCATGCTTCAACACCTCATCCCATGTCTTCCTGGGTCTACCTCTTCGATAGGTTCCTTCCACAGTTAGGGAGTGGCACTTCCTCACACAGCTGTCCTCATCCGTGCGTAACACACGACCATACCAGCGCAGTTGTCTCTTGCACACCACATTTGATGCTTCTTGTGCCCAACTTTTCTCTCAGGGCACTTACACTCTGTCGTGTATGCACACTGACATTGCACATCCAGCAGAGCATATTAGCTTCATTTCTTTCAAGCCCATGCATGTCTTCAGCAGTCATGGCCCATTTTTTACTGACATGTAGCATGACTGTTTGCATGCAGGCATCATACAGTCTACCTTTCATCCTGAGCAAGAGGCCCTTAGTTGCCAGCAGACATAAAAGCTCCCTGAACTTTGCCCAGACTATTCTTATTCTAGCCGCTACACTCTCAGAGCAACCACCCCCACTACAAACTTGGTCGCCTAGGTCGTGGAAGCTATTAATTACTTCCAGTTTCTCCACCAAGCATATAATGGAATCTGTTTTCTGTACAACTTCAGTGTTTATTGCCCCTGTGCATCTGTTACACACAAAAACTATCTTCCCATTTAACCTTCCTTTGATATTGCTGCACCTTTTATTTGTCCATAGCTTACACCGAGTACACCGTATGGAGTTTCTACCCACGCCTTTTCTACAGATCGAACAGAGCCATCTACCTGAAGGGGTTTGTGATTTGACAGCCTTCCTACTTACTAAGACTTTGGTTTTTGCTAGGTTAACCCTAAGGCCCTTCACTTCTAGACCTTGCTTCCACACCCTAAACTTCGTCTCTAGTTCTGGCAATGACTCAGCTATTAGAGTAAGGTCATCAGTATAGAGAAGCTCCCAGGGGCAGCCTGTCTTGAATTCCTGTTATTGCCTAGAAGACTATGATGAATAAGAGTGGGGATGACTATACTCATTACCAACCCTCACCTTACTGACAACATCCCTCTATCTCTAGTTTCTGCATTGACCACCAGATAAGGGATCAGGGGACTCTGTCAAAGGCTTTCTCCAAGTCAACAAAAGCCAAATACAGAGGTTTATCTTTTGCTAATTGTCTTACCAGAAATACAGCATCAGTGGTGCTTCTGCTTTGCACAAAACTAAACTGCATCTCATCTAGGCTAAGTCTCTCCCTAATTAGTTGGGCTATGACTCTGTAACTGTCATCACTTGATCCAATAATTTGATACCCCTGTAGTTATTGCTATCTAAAGCATCGCGTTTACCCTCATAGCAGTTGATTATGGTGCTGCTACACCAGTCATTGGGTATCACTCCTTCATGAACTACCTGATTTACAACATGACCATAACCCACACCACCCAATATTTTAAGCATCTCAGCGGCGACTTCTGATGAGCCAGGTGCTTTCTCTGTCTTCATATCCTTAATTGCTTTATCTACCAGGGTACTGTCGATTTGGATAGCTGGTCCCTCAACTGGGTCAACATTTGGCAGACTCTCCTCCTCCCATTCATTCTCTATATTCAGCAGTCTTTCATATAATGGCATCTCCAAGCCTCTTTCTTTGCAGAATCATTAAACGCAAGGGCACCATCATCCATGCAGACACACTTCTCTCCTATAACATCACAGTTTTCTCTCAAACACTGTCTTGCAATCCGAAATACTTCAGTTCTTTAGTCATCACATCGCTAGACATTGGCAAACTTCTTTTCTGCTTCTCCCTTAGCTATGTATACCTGTCGCCCAGCCTCCCTTCTGGCTACCTGGTACAGTTCCCTGCTACCCCCACTCTTCCAGGCTTTCCAGGTGCCTAGTCCCCTCTTCATTTCTGGTACCAATTTCATGGCCCCCATGTACACCATGGGAGATATCAGGTTGCTGTCCAACATGCCCATTAAAATCTCCAGCTACAAAGATAAGATCATTGTCACTCGTCTTTGAGGTAGCCTGCAGAAGAATATCATAAAAGTGATCCTTCTGTTCATTTGGTAGGCCCGCTTGTTGGGTGTAGGCAGAGATAATTGTAGTAATATCATTCTGCAAGACCAGCCTGAGTTTAAGTACTCTATTGCACACCCTCACTACCTCTATGACCTTATCCACCCATTTCTCTGCAAGAAGTATGCCCACACCCCCTATTCCATCACTATTACCTTCCCTGTACATATATATATATATATATATATATTTATTACTTATATATATGCATCTTAAAACAATTCATTGAGAGCTGTACCAAGTCAGCTATCATAAAATCTCCATATCAACCAATAAGAGGGAAATTTTAGGTAAAACACTATAAAATAAATTACTCAATGAACACTGAGAAATTCCTGAGGTAGATCCAGCGACAAATGTGTAAATACTGTGGATGACATCAGGTAGTCATAGGCAGTGAACGTGTTTCATCAGCTAACTACTAGGAACATACTCAATACTTAAATAATTATTTATCTATTTTACATATATATGGGTTCGTGCCAGGTAAAAGCACCACTGATGCCATATTTCTGGTGAGACAGCTGCAGGAGAAATATCTAGCCACGGATAAACCTCTGTACCTGGCCTTCGTTGACATGGAGAAAGCCTTTGACAGGGTCCCCCGATCCCTTATCTGGTGGTCAATGAGGAAACTTGGGATAGAAGAATGGTTAGTGAGAGCTGTGCGAGCCATGTACAGAGATGCTGTCAGTAAGGTGAAGGTTGGAAATGAGTACCGTAATGAATTCCGGGTAGAGGTAGGGGTCCACCAAGGTTCCGTCCTCAGCCCCCTCCTATTTATCATAGTCCTCCAGGCGATCACAGAGGAATTCAAGACAGGTTGCCCCTGGGAGCTCCTCTATGCTGATGACCTTGCACT
>NC_068982.1:114776411-114786800 GCF_001194135.2 Octopus bimaculoides
TATATATATATACATACATACATATATACATACATATATACATATACATATATACATACGTATATACATATACATATATATATATATATATATATATATATATATACACATACATAGGTGCTGAATAACATCTCTCCTCCCCAAGCTCACCCCACATTCCTTTCTCAGTTTAAAGGGTTGGCACAGTTAATGAAGGCTCACTGAAAGGTAGGTCTAGTGAGATTGTAGTCATGCTTGAAAGGAGATATGTCAATGTATGCTGCATACAAGAGGTAAGATGGAGAGGAGCTTCAGCCAGGGTCCTCACAAGAAGGCACATAAGTATAAAATCTTCTGGCAAGGTAATACTGATGGAGTAGGAGGTGTAGTCATACTCCTTGCAGAAAAATGGATGGATAAGGTCATAGAGGTTGTCGGGGTATGCGATAGTGCGTAAGGTCAGGCATGTCCTGCAGAACAGTATAGCTACAATTATCTCTGCTTACACCCTACATGCGGGCCTACCAAATGATCAGAAGGACCATTTTTATGATACCATTCTACAGGCTACCTCAAAGATGAGTGGCAATGACCTCACTCATCTTTGCGACTGGAGATTTTAATGGGCATGTTGGACGGCAATCCGGTATCTTCACTGGTGTACACAGGGGCCACGGTATTGATTCCCGAAATGAAGAGGGAACTAGGCTACTGGAGTTCTGTGATGCATGTAACCTTTTAATCTGCAACACTAACTTCAGGAAGCCAGACAGCCACCTGATAACCTACCAATCAGGTGACTCTGCTAGCCAGATTGATTTCATCCTCACCAGACAGCTGGACGCAAGGTTGCTCTTAAATACAAAGACCATCCTGGGTGAAGAATGTACCTCCCGCCTCCCCCGCCCCCAGCATAGACTAGTCATTAGTGACTTTAGACTCGAGGCCAGAAGGATGCCAAGAAGCAGACCAATCCAGAAAAGAATAATTTGGAAGCTTAAGAACCCTTCCCATGATTCAGAGATTTAGGGACATCTTCATCAAAACATTTGATGAGATTGAGGAGTTACAGACCTCAGACATAGAGGGTAGCTGGAAATTCCTATGAGACAGCTTACTGAGTGCCACAGACCAAGTCTGCAGATGGTACAAAGTCCCTTCCAGACCTAGAGTAACATGGTGGTGGAATAATACGGTAGACATAGCCATTAGAGCAAAGAAACAGGCCTGGAAAGCTTGGAAGAGTGGAAGTAGCAGGGAATTGTACCAGATAGCCAGAAAGGAGGCTGGGCAACAGGGAGAAGCAGAAAAGAAGAAGTTTGCCAATGTCCAGCGACATGAGGACCAAAGAACTGAAGTATTTCGGATGGCAAGACATTGTGTGAGAAAATTGTGATGTCACAGGAGAGAAATGTGTCTGCACGGATGATGGTGCAGTTGCTTTCAATGATTCTGAAAAGAAAGAGGCTTGGATAAGCCATTATGAAAGACTGCTGAATATGGATAGAGAATGGGAGAAGGAGAGCCTGCCGACCAACTATCCGAATACACAGCACCCTGGTAGATAAAGCAATTAAGGGTATGAAGCTAGGAAAAGCCCCCGGCCCATCAGGAATCACTGCTAAGATGCTTAAAACATCTTGTGGTGTGGGCTATGGCCTAGTCACCCGTATTGTAAACCAGGTAGTTCATGATGGAGTCATACCCAATGACTGATGTAGCAGCACCATAGTCAACTGCTACAAGGGTAAAGGTGATGCTTTAGATAAAAATAACTAATGGGGTATCAAACTACTGGATCAGGTGATGAAGGTCACGTAGAGGGTCATAGCCCAACTAATTAGGGAGAGAGTCTGCTTACATGAGATGCAGTTTGGCTTTGTACCAGATAGAAGCACCACTTGGTATGGCAACTGCAGAAGAAATACCTAGCCAAAGATAAACCGCTGTATTTGGCTTTGTGAACTTGGAGAAAGCCTTTGACAGGGTCCCCTGATCCCTTATCTGGTGGGCAATGCAGAAACTGGGGATTGACGAATGGTTAATAAGGGATGTACAGGCCCTATACAGAGATGCCATTAGTAAAGTTAGGGTTGGCAATGAGTGTAGTGAAGAATTCCGGGTAGAAGTAGGGGTCCACCAAGGATCAGCCCTCAGGCCCCTCTTATTCATCATAGTCCTCCAGGCAATAGCAGAGGCATTCAAGACAGGTTGCTCCTGGGAGCTCCTCTATGCTGATGGCCTAGCCCTCATAGCAGAATCACTACTAGAACTAGAGAAGAAATTTCAGGTGTGGAATCAAGGTTTAGAGTCGAAGGGCCTTAGAGTCAATGTCGCAAAGACCAAAGTTCTAGTAAATAGGAAGGCGAACACATCACACGCCTCTTCAGGTAGGTAGCCCTGCTCGATCTGTAGAAAAGGTGTAGGTATAAACTCCATAAGATGTATCCAGTGTAAGCTGTGGACACATAAGAGGTGCAACAACATCAAAGGAAGATTAACTGGGAAGATAGCTTTCGTGTGCGGCAGATGCACAGGGGCAATAAGCACCACAGATGCTCAGAAAACAGATTCCATCACATGCTTCTGCTACCTAGGTGACCAAGTCTGTAGAGGGGTGGATGCTCAGAGAGCATTACCACTAGAATAAGAATTGCCAGGGCAAAGTTCAGACAGCTTCTGCCCCTACTGGTGACAAAGGCCCTCTCACTGAAAATAAAAGGTAGATTGTATGATGCATGTGTGCGAACTGCCATGCTTCACGGCAGTGAAACATGGGCCGTGACTGCTGGGAGACATGCGTAGGCTCAAAAGAAATGAAGCTAGCATGATCAGTTGGATGTGTAATGTCACTGTGCACACATGAGCGTGAGCGCCCTGAGAGAAATGTTGGACATAAGAAGCATCGGATGTGGCGTGCAAGTGAGACGTTTGCGTTGGTATGGTCATGTACTACAGATGGGTGAGGAGAGCTGTGTGAAGAAGTGCAGCTCCCAAACAGTGGAAGGAATCCAGGATAGAGGAAGAGCCAGGAAGACATAGGATGAGGTGGTGAAACATGACCTTCGAACGTTGGGCCTCACAAAAAGCAATGACAAAAGACCGAGACCTCTGGAGATATGCTGTGACTGAGAAGACCCAGCAAATAAAATGAGACCACAGCTGTAACCTACACCAATGTCACATAACCAGTCCACTCAAAAAGTACCTTTGGATCTTAGAACGACATGCCATGCTTGATGAGACCTATTGAGTCAAGGACATAAAATCAAAATCAAATCAAATCACAATCAAATGGAAATTGTAGCTATGGTCCCCGTGCCGGTGGTACGTAAAAAGCACCATCCGAATGTGGTCGATGCCAGCATCTTCATCCTGACTGGCTCCTGTACCGGCGGCACATAAAAAGCACCCACTACACTCTCGGAGTGGTTGGCATTAGGAAGGGCATCCAGCTGTAGCAACACTGCCAGATCAGACTGAAGCCTGGTGCAGCCTCCTTGTTTTCCCAGACCCCAGTCGAACCATCCAACCAATGCCAGCATGGAAAACAGACGTTAAACGATGATGATGATGATAAATAAATAAATATATATATATATATATATATATATATATATATATATACACATTCATATATATGTACATATATACATATATATACATACATATGTATACAAACATCATCATCATCATTTAACGTCCGCTTTCCATGCTATCATGGGTTGGACGATTTGACTGAGGACTGGTGAACCAGGTGGCTACACCAGATACATATGTATACATACATTCTGTTTTAATGCCTTATTAATTAAAACACCAGTTTGATTTCTACTCTGGGCTGGATTGCCTATGTTCAGTCTACTGCAGAATGAAGGTCTCAGCATGAACTCTCCACCAACCACAATCTGATATGGAGGACATGAATTTGAGTTTGAGATGATGCTGGTTTAGTGAACCTACTCTACCACACTGGCTTGACGAGGCTTGGAGAGTGACCTGAAGGTGCTATATCAGGAGAACATGGTGGGTGCTGTAGAACTTCCCAGCCAAGCTCTCAAATGGCATTTTTCAAATTAGTGAACAAGTGTTGTGTTGAAGCATGCCATGTCACTGGTGGGGTCATTTCTTCCAATAACTTTATTGAAACAGGAATTAAGAACAGATTACGAGCTTAAGTTGCCTTCAATTTTATTTAATCAGTGGTAATAACAGTGTACGTATGAAACATGCTTTATTTCACGTGAATATAGATTTGTTTTACTCATCAAAATAAGAAAGCGATACATATCATCGCGTAAAAATTCTACAAGATACAAAACCTATGATTTAAATAAATGTACATTGGATAATAGATACACTACCTCTGAAAGAAAAAAAATAGACTCGGTGGTCAGGGTAGAAACGCTTTTGATCATTGGCCTGCCCGATCCACGCAACCAGAGCAAAACAACAACACATTTTAAGTTTAGGAATAGACGAGATTAGCTACGTTGAGTTAGATCGAACAGAATTATATTCCTAATAAGTAGAATTATAGCCAAATTGAAAGGTATTAAATAAGAGTGGTCAGCAAAAGTTTATCACATGTAAAAAGAAATAAAAACTTCAGGTAAAAAAAAACAAAAGCAGAGCTGGCGAGAACCAAAATCCTTAAATAAAAATATAATTGAATTTAGAAGACAACACATGAAAAGAATCGGAAAAGGGATAACTGAAATGTTCACGGGTTACATTCTTCACACAAGATATAAAAGTATTTCAAAATCACTTCTGCGTCAAGAGACATAAATAAATATTGAAGTTAAGTTTACGTGTCACAACCAGAACAGCAGACGAGACGAGTGCGTGAGTGAGTTGCCTCCGTGATCGCTTGGCCGGTAACAAATAGCAACCGAGTCTTCAAATTACGCCTTACTATCTTAAATAAAGGGCAAATTTGGCAATATGGACACTAATAGATTAAAAAAAAAAGACTAATGGTTACGACTGGAATATTTTTGACCATTGATTTGCTCGTTAAGGGTTCAATATCAAAACGTGGTATTCTGAGGGAGTGATCGTAGAAGGAACATAACGAGAGGAATGTTCCACTGCTTAACGAAAAGAATGAAATCATGATGAGATTTTTTTGTTTGTTTTCAAATTGGTGATCAGAGGGGGAAAAAATGTCTAAAATACTTACATATAACAACACCAACAGGGAAATAATGCCCGGTAGGTCAGCCATCTTAGTGATCTGTGTACAACAGGAAGTGACGTCGAATACGTGCACGTTGCATTAGTTTATTGCAGTTACAGACTTTTGCTTGGAATTGTATATTTCTGCTACGTCTACACGGATGTTAGTCCTTACATGCATACAAACACACACATACATGCACACGCGCGCGCACACACACGTGTGTGTTCAAGACAGTCCAGTGATGGCCATCCTTTCTTTTTAGTGAATGTAGGATTACATTTATAATAGAGTGTACGCTACACTTCCCTTTTGATACCAACTCTGAGACCACCTTGATTCTTTGATACAAACTTCCTGTTTAAAATGATCTAAATTAAAACCTTCCAGCATAATTTCATGTTAATTTATGTTACAAACACCAGCTTAATAATAACAGTTATTTTACCAAATTCTTTATTTTCAAAATCAATTGAAATAAAGGCATTCTATTTCAGAGATTTGTCTGCTGTTTCTAACAAATCGAGTAACCATGTATAACAACGGTTCTCAAATTTTATTTTCTTTTTCGTGACACATAAACCAACTAATTTCTTTTGCATTACACATAGAAAATTTGTTGTTATTATTTTGAAAACTATTACTTTGCTTTAGGCGGAGTTTCGAATCAGGACGCCTACATCAGATAGATTTTCTCCGTTTTGATGGGATTTTTCCAATTTTTTTCATCACATATGCCTGGAAAACTTTAGGATTTTTGTCTCCAACCTCCTCCGGACCGATTTTGACTAACTTAGGGAACACTATGCCCTAAAAAAATCATAGGAGAATCTTTTATGGCTGTTGTTTCTAGCATGTCGCACGACCACCTCGTTTTTTTTTTTTTTTGTCATTCTCACATGTTGATGTTTTTCATTTATGCTATTAAAAAATGTGAAAATATATAATTTTTTTTTTCAAAGCAATGGAAGTTAGTACTAACTACAATTGCTGGATCTTGTTCAAAACGGAGGCACCAGTTTTCATTTATGTTTGATGTAGTGTTTTTGGTACCGAAAGACTTTCAAACTTCGTATACTTATCTATTTTGTGTTATAGAACAGAAAAAAATGTTTGTATTCGAATTTATTTCATGTAAAAAATTGTCTTATTTCGATAATTTCTACTAATCACTGACGTCTATTTAGTTGAAAACAGTTAGCGCTGTAACGGTACTGTTAACCCTAACCCTAAAACTAACCCTAACTCTAGAATCCGAACTCTAAAATTGTTACACACATAGATACGCACAGCGTAATTTATTATATAAACAATATATGCGTATAAATTACGATTAAACCGGATGAAATATGTCACAGGGAATAACATTTTTATGACCGGCCAGCCGTAACTCTATTCAGCTGAATAGACGTCAGTGATTGGTTGAAATTACAGAAATACGACAACTTTAACATGGAATAACTTGCGATGTCCGTTTTTTTGTTAAGAAGACTAAGAGTAAAAGATGTTTTATATGACACATTCTACCAGTGTCCCAAGTTTCATAGTGTTTCGTTAAGAAAATACTGGTGCCCCCGTTTTGAACTAGATCCCAATTGCTCAACCAAGCCTGACCTTAATAATAATATCAATATATCTATTGCATACTATTGATTATATATTGAAAGATCAATCCCAGTATATTCACACAAGACTAATTAAATATAACTATAAGGAGTGAATGATTTTAGGTTATACAACTTTGCCAGATCCTGTACCATAAAGCTGGTTAGTGGTTTCTATTCAATTTACAATAATACGGAGATCATAGTTTTCAATATCAGGAATCATTACAGACTAACTGAGGATTAATGACATTCTCATACATAATACATTTGATATTAACAAGTTATTTAATAAATCTCCAAATTCTTGATTATCATCAAAATTAGTTAACACACATAGGTAGTGCATCTCAATAAAAGTATTGAAATAAAAGGGTTAAAGAAACTATTTTGGGATATGTCTTTCATATTGTATTACTTAATTAGTTTCAAAGAGAAATAACTTATTGTTTAGTGTAAGACCAGTTATGTAGTTTCAATACAATAAACAAAGTTCAATTTATCATTGAACTGAATTCGAATCTGAGTAGTTTGAAAGTTGCTGACTTCTGGAACAAATTTCTTTTATCTATTCTATACATGCAAAAATTACAATTAAATTGGCCTACTCGTATATATTCTGGAGACAGACATAGCTGGGTGGTTCAGAAGTTTACTTCACAACTAATGTGGTTTCAGATTTCAACTTGGTCATGTGTCTTCTACCTTAGCATCAAGTTACCAAAACTTTGTGAGTAAAATTTGATAGGCAGAAACTTTGTGCAAGCCCAATGGATGAACTATTACTCTTCTTCGATGGTGGACTTAATCTGTTTCCCTGTTTAACACCACCACCAACATCTGATACTTGGATACATTTATTGATGTTCCTTCTATTACAAGCAATTTCAAATACATACACAGGTGCAGGCACTTCTTCACACAGCTCTCCTCATCCATCCGTAGTACATGACCATACCAACGCAAACGTCTCACTTGCACGCCACATCTGATGCTTCTTATGTCCAACATTTCTCTCAGGGCGCTCATGCTCATGTGTGCACAGTGACATTACACATCCAGCAGATCATGCTAGCTTCATTTCTTTCGGGCCTACGCATGTCTCCCAGCAGTCACGGGCCATGTTTCACTGCCTTGAAGCATGACAGTTCTCATACATGCATCATACAATCTGCTTCCCAACAACATGGTTCTGGGTTCAGTCACACTGCATGGCACCTTGGGTAAGTGTCTTTACTGTAGCCTCAGGCTGACCAAAGCCTTGTAAGTGGATTTGGTGGACGGAAATTGAAAGAAGCCCATCATATATATGATGTATGTGTGTCTATTTGTACCCCCATCACCACTTGTCAACAAGTGTTGGTGTGTTTACATCCCCATAACTTTGCAGTTTGGCAAAAGAGACCATAGAATAAGTACTAAGCTTAAAAAATAAGTCCTGGGGTTCATTTGTTCAACTAAAATCTTTCAAGGTGGTGCTCCAGCATGGCCACAAATGACTGAAACAAATATATATATATATATATATAGATCATCATCATCAACAACACTCCTTATATAAAATTTAGCTGCTATACATAACTGTTGCTCTTGTCAAAACCTCCCTATTTCACTTTTGTACTAATTTCAACAGCATAAATATTGAGTTTACAAGAGTTTACTACAATGTACTACCTCACTACCAAAACTGAAACAAGAGAATAGCAATTTGTTTGTGTCCCTGTCAATAATCTGCTTCCAATACACTCTGACTTCATGTTAGTATATCAATGATTGTGTCTATATATGTATAGATAAGCAGATATGTATATGTACTATTCCTCCTCTTTATCATCTAAAGCATCATCACCAACATCAATTTGCATACACTTTTCCATGCTGTCATGGGTTGGATGGGTCATCCTGGTTCAAGTTAAACTTTATTTGAAGTTACTGCATTTCTAGTCAGCAACCATGTCTCACTCATACATTCCATTTTTGGCATTGTTTCTATGGCTGGATGATCTTACCACCAACCTCATTAGAGAGTGTTCTAGATGTATTTTATTGTGATACCAACACTGAAGATAATGCCATGTTCGTGGTAAGACTAAAGAGGTTGTCTTTGTTCCTTTGCTTACCTGCACAAGAAGGCTGTCTTACATCCAGCAAGGTTAGAGTCTCCTCTTCCCTGTATTTCTTCCATATACTCATTCCTTTCTTTCAGACACAACTGGGTGGGAAGAGGCCCAGAGTAAGAGGGTGATAGAAGATTAATGGATGGGAAAAGCCTGAATTATAAAAGCAAGAGGGTAATAGGAAAGAGTTATGGGAGAGAAGATGAAGGAGTTGGTGGACTGTGAATAGAGGTAAGACAGAAATGGTGATAAAAGATAGAATTATGTAAAAGAACCAAAGATAGAGTTATGTAAAAGAACCAGAGTAAGAAAGTGATAGAAGAGAGAATAATGGAAGAGAACTAAAGAGATGGGAGCAAGGCAATAGAGGAGAGAATAAGGAAAGAGAGAAGGTGATAGACAGCTATATGGGGATAGTTGGTAACGAAGCTGAATAAAAACAATATGAATGATATGGCAGGAACAATAGAGTGATTAAAGGTGTATTGGAAATGAGAGTAGTAGAGAGTGAGTGATGGATGTCAAAATTGTGTAATAGAGGATGGAGCAGTGTTAAAAAGAATGACAGATAACAACGAAAGATGGATGGTGGCAAGAGACTAGGAATGATGAATGTCAATAATGAGTGACAAGGAGAAGGAATAATGAAAGAGAGTGGTGGTTAGCAGTAAAGAATAGTGATAGTAAGGTGAGGGTTGAATACAGATAGATCCAGTGCGAGACAATCACTTGATACACATGTACCATAATGGGAGAACGTTACAGTGGTAGTAGAGAAGCACATATGAAAAGGCATGAGTGATAGAGAAGAGAACATCAAAGAGGTGAGTGATGTATGGACACTTAATATGAGACCCAAACGTAGATTTTAAAATTCTTAATTTCCATCACTTATCACAACCATCCTTTTTACATCCATCTTTATTTCATGCTTGCCACAAGTTGCAGACAATTTTCATCCCCTTTGAGAAGTTCAATCTCCTGCAGTCAATCTTCACAACTTCATCCCATCTCTTACTTGCATTCATCTCCCAAAGGTTCCATCCACTCAGAACCTTCAATACTTCTTCATACAAATGACATCCTCCATATACCATTACATGCCGGTATCATCAATCTTCTCTCTTTACTATTACATATTTTATATACATATATATATATATATACGTTTCTTTTCTTTCCTTTCTTGAGCGTCCAATAACACTGTACTTATTCTACGTCCTCGCGTTGCTTTTTCGTGCTTTTTCATGTTTAAATTGACTATATATATATATCATCATCATCATCATCATCGTTTAACGTCCGCTTTCCATGCTAGCATGGGTTGGACGATTTGACTGAGGACTGATGAAACCGGATGGCAACACCAGGCTCCAGTCTGATTTGGCAGAGTTTCTACAGCTGGATGCCCTTCCTAACGCCAACCACTCAGAGAGTGTAGTGGGTGCTTTTACGTGTCACCCGCACGAAAACGGCCACGCTCGAAATGGTGTCTTTTATGTGCCAC
>NC_068982.1:114787243-114788142 GCF_001194135.2 Octopus bimaculoides
TTCAATACTTCTTCATACAAATGACATCCTCCATATACCATTACATGCCGGTATCATCAATCTTCTCTCTTTACTATTACATATTTTATATACATATATATATATATATACACGTGCAGACATAGCTGTGCGGTAAGAAGCTTGCTTCCCGTGCATGCGTCGGTCTATTCGGTGTGTTGATTTTTGACGAGACAGATGGAATCTTTTGAGCTGCTTGGCAGCAGTTTGTTGGTGAGTGTTGTACCGGTGGAAAGGAATGTATTCAGACCTTACCGAGTATGAACTGTCCTCAGCAGAGGAGGAGCTTGTTAAGCATTCTATTTGTAAAGAGTTTTGCTGAGACTGCAGAGGTGAAGAAAAGGGAGGTGGACCTAGCCGGACTGAAGGAGCTGAGTAAGATGACACAGAAGGTGGGCGGTGATGTAAAGTTATTTTCCCCCGAAAAGGGTTATGGTAAATATGGAAAAGAAGACCATTACCTACAAGGTGTACTTAGTGGAGAGTAGGAAGGTGGAGTGGATGGAGATGGAAAAAGTAGAAAAAGTTCTGAAGGGGGTTTCGAAGGAAGTGACATATATAGCGAAAGGAAATGGATATGGGACGGTGGTTGTCCAGTTTAGGATAGCAGAGGAGGCAAAGAGGCTGACAAGTACAACGGTGAGAATAGAGGAAGTAGTACTTCTACCCACGTACCTTGGAAGAAAGACTTCTAAGATGAGGGTAGAAGGAATCCCACCCAATATAGAAGTGGCTTGTGTTGCAGCAGCTGTCCTTGTTGGTAATGAGGAGGAGGTGGCTGTCCTCCAAGCCACAGAGACGGAGGAAGGAGGATATAAAGGAAAAACATTGGAAATCATCATACAAATGGAGGTGAAACAGCTGGAAAATTTGGCGGAGAC
>NC_068982.1:114788152-114790969 GCF_001194135.2 Octopus bimaculoides
ACATTGGAAATCATCATACAAATGGAGGTGAAACAGCTGGAAAATTTGGCGGAGACGGTAACGTTGGGAGAAATAGTATTGAGAGTATGGGTAGAGGGCAGAGTTCCGCGATGCTTTAAGTGTGGCCAGAAAGGCCACATTAGAGCTCACTTCCCCCTACAGAGGAAAATGACAGAAGAAGCACCTGCACTGACAGGGTCATCAAGTACTTGCAAGACAAACTTTTAAGAGGGGAGGAGGTGATGATGAAAAGGTTATAGTGAGACAGATACAGGTGTCTTACTGTAGAGCAAGTACAAAGTTACCTGGCTGGAGACAGAAAGATCAAGAATGAAAACAGAAACAGGTGTGCTACCACAAAGAAAATACACAGTTGCTCAACATGAGATAAGTGCAGAAGGAGAGAGAAAGTGGGAGACCATAGGATGGAGATGGTGGCAAAATGCTAAGCATACTCACAAGGAATGGGGATCAGAGTATAAATGAGAATGGTTGAGTAAAGGAAGAGAGAGATATAGATAGTGGCAAGTGCCAGGGCATACCCTTGAGGTTCGAACGTCATAATATAAGTGGCAGGATATTGTGAAGAGAGTGCAATTAAAGAGTGTGAGTGACAAAAGACCTGGATGTATATAGAGTTGAAGGGGTACCAGATAGCAATGATATAGAAGAACAGGGGTGTGAGGACAGGATTAGGGAGTGAGAGCTAGGCATAGTCAATGAAGGAGGAAATGCAAGAAAGAGAAGAGATGTACATTGGTTTGTTGGGGTAGGGTGAGGGAGAAGTTTTCTTGTTACATGTGGGTGGAACACCCAGGTTGGGGGCTAGCAGAAGGCAATAATAGGGTGAGACAAGGCATGTAGATAGAACATACAGGTCAAGGGCAAGCAGAGAGCAATGATACAGTGGCACTGGCCCAAGAGGAGAATATTGGGGAGTGGAAGGTAATCATAGTACATGAAGCAAAAATGTGAGGAAGAGAAGAGATGTAAAGACATAGTTTGGTTTGTTGTGGTAGAGTGTGTGAGTTTTCTTGTTAAGTGTGGGTGGGACACACAGCACTTCTAGAACTGTTTCACTGATGTGGGTGGATCTTCTCAAGAACATCATATCACCAGACATCTCACTCCATGGTCATTTCCTCTGTGAGGTCCAACTTCCTGAGATCGGTCCTACTACTTCATCCCATATCTTTCTGAGTCTCCCTCTTCCACGGGTACCATCCACTTTCAGTGATCAGCACTTCTTTATGTAGCTGTCCTCATTCATATGCATCACATGTCCAAACCAACATAGTCGTCTCTCTTGCATACTACATTTGATTCCTCTTATGCCCAACTTTTCGCTCAGTACATTTTCACTTTGTTGTACATGGGCACTGATGTTGCACATCCAACGGAGCATACTACCTTCGTTTCTCTCCAGTCTATGCATGTCTTCAGCATTGAGAGCCCATGTCTCACTATCATGGAGTATAGCCATTCACACACAAGCATCATATAGTCTACCTTTCTCTCTGAGAGAGAGTTATTTTGTTGCCAACAGAAGTAATAGCTCTCTGAACTTCTTCCATCCAACTCTTATTCTAGAAACAATACTTTCAGAGCATCCTCCACCATTGCTAATTTGGTCACCTAGGTAACAGAAACTATCTACAACGTTAAGAGAGCCTCCTAGGCATTTGAGAGAATCTAATTTCCATGTGCTCTTAGTGCTTATTGTTCCTGCACATCTGTCACATACAAAGACTACTTTATCTATTAATCTACCTATGATACCACTGCATCTCTTATGTGTCTATAGTTTACACTGGGTGTAGCAAATGGAATTTCTTCCAACTCCTTTCCTACATATGGAGCATGACCATTTACCTGTCGGAAAGAAAGTTTTATCTTCTTTCTTACTAACAACTACTTTTGTCTTAGCTAGGTTAACTTTAAGGCCCTTTGATTCCAGGTTTTGTTTCCAGACCTGGAATTTCTTCTCCAATTCTGCTACAGATTCTGCAATAAGAGCAAGGTCATCAGCATATAGCAGTTCCCACAGGTATCCAGTTTTGAATTCCTCTGTTATGGTCTAGAGGACTATAAGGAATAAGAGTGGGTTGAGAACTGAGCCCTGGTGAACCCCTACCTGAACGCTAAATCCATCACTGTATTCATGGTCGACTCTCACCTTACTGACAGTACCACTGTACATGGCTTGGACAGCTCTAACAAGCCACTCCTAACTTCCTTAGAGACCACCATATAACAGGTCGACAAAGGCTAAGTACAATGGCTTACTTTTGGCCAAGTACTTTTCCTGCAGCTGTCTCACTAGGAAGATGGCATCTGTGGTATATGATATATACTATATATATATCTGTGTGTGTCTTTGTGTCTGTGTTTGTCCCCAACCTACTGCTTGACAACCAGTGTTGATGTATTTATGTCCCTGTAACTTAGCAGTTCAGTAAAAGAGACTGATGGAATAAGTACCAGGCTTAGCAAAAATAAATAAATACTAGGGTCAATTCATTCAACTAAAAATCCTTCAAGGTGGTACCCCAGTCTATATGAATATATATATATATATCATCATCATCATCATCATCATCGTTTAACGTCCGCTTTCCATGCTAGCATGGGTTGGACGATTTGACTGAGGACTGGTGAAACCGGATGGCAACACCAGGCTCCAATCTAATTTGGCAGAGTTTCTACAGCTGGATGCCCTTCCTAACGCCAACCACTCAGAGAGTGTAGTGGGTGCTTTTACGTGTCACCCGCATGAAAACGGCCACGCTCGAAATGGTGTCTTTTATGTGCCACCCG
>NC_068982.1:114791274-114798484 GCF_001194135.2 Octopus bimaculoides
CTCTCTTGCACACCACAACTGATGCTTCTAATGTTCAGCTTTTCTCTCAAGATACTTACACTCTGACGGGTATTCACATTGACATTACACATCCAACGGAGCATACTGGCTTCATTCCTTGCGAGCTTACGTATGTCCTCAGCATGTTTCACTGCCATGTAGCATGGCTGTTCGTACGCATGCGTCATACAGTCTGCCTTTTACTCTGAGTGAGAGTCCCTTTGTCGCCAGCAGGGGTAAGAGCTCTCTAAACTTTGCCCAGGCTATTCTTATTCTAGCAGCTACACTTTCAGCGCACCCACCCCCACTACTAACTTGGTCGCCCAGATAGCGGAAGCTATCGACTACCTCTAGTTTTTCACCCTGGAATGAGAAAAAAATATATATATATATATATACACACACACACATATGTAGAGAAAGAGAGGGACAGAGAGCCATCTGTGTATCATACTTAATGTAAATACATCACAAGAAATCAAATTTAGTGTAGCATTCATCCAGAGATAGTATCTCTTATGGACATACTGTGGTTAAAAGCACAAGCTATTACAATAGCAAATGAAAATCATCTAGCACAGTGGCAGGTAAGAATGCTAGATGCACATTTCTGCTCCTCTGGGCTTTGTCAGTAGCATAAAGCACTTTAAAAAGCTGAATCATGACTTTTGAATGAAATGTTTAGTGAAAAAGTATCTGAAGGAGACAATAATTTACTTGCATCCTATGGCATTTAGAAGATAACTACAGAACAAGCAAACCACATAATAGTGGTGGATCATTAAATTTGCCTGCAGTGACTGTTGTACATTCCACTGTTATGAAACAGAGTGCACATAAAAATTTCCAGTGTCAACAACTCATCATTATTGAGTCACATGGATAAGCACAGGTGTGGCAGTGTGCTAAGAAGTTTGCTTTCGAACCACATGGTCCTGGGTTCAGTCCCACTGCATGGTACCTTGAGCAAGTGCCTTCTTCTATAGCCCTGGGCCAACCAAAGCCATGTGAATAGATTTGGTAGAAGGAAACTGAAAGAAGCCCATCATAAATATATTTGTGTGTATGTGTGTGTGTGTGAATGTTTGTATGTTTGTGAATCCTTGTCTTGACATCATGTGATGATCGTAAAATGATTATCACTGCCATGCAAGCAGTGTTATTGATTTTCAATATTCTATGAGAACATGCCTGGCCATGAGAAAATATTGCCTTGCTTGGAAATGGGTGAGGATTGGTGACAGGAAGGGTATAGAGCCATTGAAAATTTGCCTCAATAAACTCTGTCTGACCCATGCAAGCATGGTAAAAAAGGATGTTAAAATGGTGATGATGACAATGATGAAGGATGAAATGACCGAGTATGTAGAAAAATAATTAGTTGCACAATGATTGCAAAGGAATGAGTTTGCCCTGTAGATCAATAAATCTATTTTCAAGAATAATAAAGCCCTTTTTGAAGATTATGTTAGGTTTTGGGTTGACAATCAACTCCAAGAGAAAAAACATTCTGCCTAAGGTCTGATGCAAGACAACAGTAGTCTGAAGTATAATCACAAATACAAGCAGCCAAAATGGGGTTGCTCTAAAGGGTTTGCAGAGTAATGATATTCAACAAGGTGTGTAGTTTGGAGAGTCTGTCCAGGTCAAGCTACTGCTTCTCCAGTACTACTGAGGTCATGTGTATGATTAGAATGTCACAGGAGAGAATTGTAAGACAGATTCTTCAAGCTGAGCCAATGAGGAGACCTAGCGGGTAGATGAAGAACGAGATGGTTGGATTATATCCACAGTCTCAGTTTGGTCACACTTGGGAATCCAGCTGGAAAGTGTAATAATGATTGCTTCTGACAGGATTTTATGGAAGAGGTACCTGAGGATTCTACCCTCACGAATAGTGGGTAGAGAAGGTGGATGGATGGACTACAAAACACTAAATATGCTACAGCAGTGATGAATTGCAATCCTTAATTATAATATGCTATTTTTACTTTGTAAAGCTGTGGCTATCAGTTTTTTTAAGTGGCCACAAAAGAATTAGGTACCCTGCTACAGCCTACTTATTTAAGGATAATTGAGGGAACAATTAAGATTTCTGCTGA
This sequence comes from Octopus bimaculoides, assembly GCF_001194135.2. Taxonomy (NCBI): domain Eukaryota; kingdom Metazoa; phylum Mollusca; class Cephalopoda; order Octopoda; family Octopodidae; genus Octopus; species Octopus bimaculoides. Next base: position 114,793,377 of record NC_068982.1, read on the forward strand.
TTTTCATTTTACTCCACATCAATTCTCATCTGTCCATTGGTCTTTTTGGCATAACTAAAAACATATATTAGAGTGTAATTGTAAATATACATACGTATGTGTGTATGTATGTATAAATAAATAAATAAATAAATAAATGGAGCTTACACAAAATTTACTAAATGAAACTAAATTAATGAAGTATATTTTGTACAGAAGGATATGAGAAAACCCACAGCCATCACTTGCAAGCGGGAATGAACTAGTAGCATTTATCATGCTTTCTGTTTTGAGAGCCTATGTGGTCGCAAGCAGAAAGACACTCTCTCAGTCCTCCCATCCTTCATCCATTGAGTATGTGATACCTGGTGGAAGGATGAACTGCATCAGAACTCAACTGGTACACATTTTCAGCTGGCAATATGAAATGAAATATCTCACTCAAAGACATAATGCACCACCAGGTCCAGGAATTGAACCCACGAACGTATGATCGTCATCCCAACACCCTAACCACTAGGCCAGGTGTTTTGTTTTGTTTTGTTTTGTTTTGAATTCCTGTTTCGTTTCATTTCGCATTAGATATATGAAACAAAATGACTGAAAAACAAACATATCTGAACTTGATGTGCGTAATAACATAAAGCCCGCTTCTGAATGTCGTGCCGACGATTTACTCTTTGTTATTTACCTCACGACAGTCTCGATGATATCATTTGACCTACTAGAAATCGCAGCCAAATCTCTATGGTGTAGTTCTGATCGGAAAACCTTCTCACCAGCCATAATTTTTTCGGTTTTCGGTATTTTCAGAAAAGTTATTGCTTAATCGTACGAAATAGGGTTTGTAGAACACAAATTGGAAAAAGTTTTCTGAAAATACCAAAAAGTTAAAACGTTACAACCAGTGAAATGGTGTAGTTAGATCAGAACTCTGTATGATCACTTCCTATTTTCTTAAAGATAAAAAAAAATTTCTAAATGATCTGATACATACTCTCAAAGTTAGCAACAACAAAAAAAAAAAGGAATCAATAAAAATACGGCAAAATTCAAAATAATTCAACAACTCAAAATAATTAAAATAAACCAAAAAAAAATGTTCTGACAGGCTGACTCCAGCATGGCGTCTAAAGAAAAATAATTGTTTCTAATTTGATTTGACTATCGATTTATGATTTGTTTCAAGGCTGTCTCACAAATTACTACTACTTTGAAATTTGACAAAAAGAAAGAGGTATATACTATCAGCTAGGCAGGACAAATGTTCTCAATTGTCATTTTTTCCCCCACAAAAGTTGCAGGACCCATATCTATATTTTACAGACATCTGTCACCCTAATTTTAAATAAGATTTATTCGTTTGAACACATGACCTACTATTTTCAATAGTAAATATTTTTGTTTTTATAACAATCTTTTATCATAGGAAACACCTTATCTTGCAGAACCCTGGGGTTATTCCAAAACATAAAACTTTCAAAACAAGTACTCAATTCTAATTTATTTTGGTTATAACCTACGCACTACTAGTGTGCTATGCAAATGCACAGATGATTATAATTTTCCAACCGTGACCATTCTGTTTTTTTTTTAAAGGAATCAGTTTTGGGTTGTTTTTTTTTTAATTAGCAACAACAGGGAAATTCCAGCCATGACTATGCCATCTTTTTTTTTTAAATGAATCTTCAGTTATATTCAACATGCTTTAAAAGTAGTCCCCGTAGGAAGAATCCAACAAGAGAATGAATATTTGTCGCTGGTTGACACTGAAAATGAGAAGTGTTTTTTTCATTAACTTTAGGTCCTAACCTAGGCAGTAACCATAATCCCTAAAATCAAATACGAAACCAAACTCCTAATCCAAACCATAAACAATAATACCTATCATAAATTGTACTAAATGTTATAGCATACCACTACATCCAATTACATGCGTGCACAAATACCAAAATGAATCAGACCATCAAGCATTTGTTTTAAGAGCCGTTTCGGACTGTAAAATCCGGGATTTTCGTTATTTAAATTAATGGGCGGAAGGAGGAACACAACAGTATTGCAGTTCAAAAGAGGGCCATGGGTTCCCTAACCTTCGATGAACACATTGTTATAATCGATCGATTATACCTTAACACTTAATAGGCGAGTCAATGGTGCAGCCTTTATGTGGTCATCAGACTTGCAAGAAAAAGCAGCCAAATTTTCTTCAAAGTACACTTTGCAATCTTAAATAAAAGGATACATTGAATAACAGTTTAAAAAAAAAAACAAGTCGTGGTTAGAACGCCTTTAGACATAGATCTGCTCGATCAGGGTCAACATGGAATTTTTACTTCATAGATTCCAAATGGGTAACAAGCAAAAATAAACTCTTCAGTATTCTAACCGAAAACGTTAAAATATGGTATTAACTTGTCCTAAATAAAAGCAATGGAGTATTTTATTTTCTCCGATACTTTATTTTCAGTAAGGCGGGAAATCAATATACAAAATATACGCATGCTCCTCATTAATTTTCATTTGAGTTAATGCCCCTTGATTGTAAATGGGGAAGTCTTTATGCTATTATAAAATACCTGTCTGGTAGAGGTTAAAGTTTCTCAAAATAAATTTAAATTTTACTGTATGCCGTTCGTTTTATTTATTTGCATTACAAAGATCATGACAGCAAAGAGCAATAAATTTAGTCTAAATATATCTAGCCTATAAAATCTTATACAATTGCAATGTCTTAAGAAATAAAACGTACGTTCAAATGAACGATATATAACGTTTCAATGGAGATATTCATCTTAACTTGGCAGGTTCCTTCAGTAAGATTCTGAGTCAGAGGTAAGAGCCTACTTATAGTGAAACCGATTGCGAAATTATTGTACCTATCTATTCAAGGCATAATAAAGCAGGAATCAATTTTAGGTCGAAATGTTCAAGGGAGGTAATCTACATACCCGTTCTATATGGAAGCATCTTTTCTGTTATTCATCATTTGTTTGAATCATTCGTATGCTTCTATGTAATTGTTAATGTTTAATCCCGGGTCAGACTCGATCCAGTAAACTTATAATCAAAGTTAAGGACATCCCACCTTTTATTCAAACACAGTGCACACATGTCCCATTATCCGATGTAGAGTATCATTTCCAGATTTGGCTGATATTTCCCAAGCAAACGAGCGTCCCAATCTATCACATCAGTGCACTTACCATAGCTACGTTCAGGTCAATGGGCTCCTAGATCGTTGATATGTCTGGGACCATTTGATTATATTACTATCTCCACTGGTCGGTACCATCTCTCAGTTCTAAAACAGCATGATAATGCATCCCATCCTTTCGAATTGATTCCTTGACAACATAAGTCAGAACATTTTGTAGATGTCCAAATTCATGCAATGTTGTATTGTAGCGAGACGTGGACTTTGAATGTGAAAGTTTGGGAAGGCTGCATAGAAACGTGGCAAACATAATCCCCTAGAATGTTAATGTATATGAATGCAAATGAACTGATTGAAAACTGAATTGAAAAGGGATCAGGTGTAATATACAAGAGAGAAGATTGCGCAAGTGCAGGGATATGATTCCTATAAAAGATATTAGTTTCATAACGAAATGCTGGGGATTCAAGTTGAGCGGAACTAGTGAAGATTGATTTCAGAAGACTAAATTCCATAAACAAGACGATAAATGACCATGGTTAATACTATTGGAAAAGATCCAGTTAACACATGCAGTTCCAATAGTAGTTCATGTTTAGTCATTTCTAAATATGGAGCCGTGGATTCTGTGTTGCTCATTTCTACTTTCATTCTCTTATTTCCCTCTATATTCCCTATCTCCTCTTTTTCCACAATAATTCCTTATTTCGAACTTAAACATTTACCTCTATTTAACCATCTCACACCGTCTCTGATGAAGGGATATCCATAATAACCCAGAAACAGCTGTAAGACTATATCTATATCTCTTTCCTTATAAATATATGTGTGTGTGTGTGTGGAGGCGCAATGGCCCAGTGATTAGGGCAGCGGACTCGCGGTCATAGGATCGCGGTTTCGATTCCCAGGACACTTGCCCAAGGTGCCAGGCAGTGGAACTGAACTCGGAACCGTATAGTTGGGAAGCAAGCTTCTTTATTTCATCAAATTTGCCATAAAGATATTACATAGACAGAAGCAAGTGTGGGCTGGACAGCAACACAAATGAAATGAATGATGAGCAAAATGATGATAGTGATGAGAAAAACAGACGACGCCCACCGATCGATGCTTTTCGAGAACATTGATCTTTTTTTTTTCTCTTTTACAAAACCAATTAGGCTATAAACCTCAAATGAGGCACTAAGCCTCTAACCTCTTTTTCCAACTCGAGGCATTAACGCCTCTAACTTCCATGCCCGACTAGGCACATTGCCTCATTCAAGCACCTGGACGGTGCCAAGCATCTTACCACACTGCCACGCCTGTACACACACACACACACACACACACACTAGCAGTAATACCCGTTGTTGCTCGGGTAATTACTTTTACTGTTTCTCGGCCTATGTGACCATTTTTATAAGAAAAATATGTAATAATTGAAGTAGAAAGCAGATCAATTTCATACATGAACCTCTGTTTGTTTATTATATGACAATAATAAACGAGTTGTATGTGTTATTTTATTTATTAATACAGTAACGGCAATTATATAACACATACATGCAGCTGCTTAGAATAATAGAGATTACTGTATAATTTCTTCTATGTTCATAATTTTTGATTTACAATACTGAAAAAAGTATGTCACCAAAGAAAAGATGTAATCTCTCAAGAAACTGGTATAACTGGTATGCGAGGAACGAAGATAGCGTCACCTTTACCACAACCAGTGATAATATTTGTTTCATTGCAATTTCTCGTGGGTTTGTGCAGAATTAGTGTTGTACCATTGCATAATTTTTGTTGAGACAAATTAGGCAATAGCATAATAGGAGATATAGAAAAAGCGTAATAGCTTCCATTGAACCATTTACTTTCATTTTGGCGGACAAGCAAGCGAACAAACACACAAACGGACAGAATCTCTCTTTTATATATATACCAGCATGACCGCAGCCACTTGGCTGAAACACATAAATAAATAAATAAA
>NC_068982.1:114799003-114800844 GCF_001194135.2 Octopus bimaculoides
ATATATATATATATATATATATACGGAGCGAAAATCCAGGAGTTGTTACATTTAACTAACCAACCGCCGAACTAGATGATACTTCTTGGTGCTAAAGGATCTACCCTCTCTATCTAAAGTAAGGACCCAATATTTTAAAACCTTGGGTGATCAAGAACCAACAACTTTTCAATACCTTGCCCCTAAATTCTGTGAATTTTTTTTTATCTCCAAGTTCACATCGCTATATAAAACACAAATGAGGACCGTGTTGTCAACTGATTTTCACCAGAACAAAAGACACACACACGTATACAGACATACATATCCGTGTTGCAGTTGGTTTCTGTTCATGTAATTTCAATGACGCTATAATACAACTATTTTAACTCTCAACGGTTCAGTTCACCTATGCATAAATTAGTAACGTGGAGTTTAAATCCAATAAATAGCAGAAACACTCTGTAGGCAGAGTGCACTGAATTAACTGAATTAAGAAAAGCTACCTCATTAGTTTTGGCAAAAATAAGTCTACTCGATCAGAGACGACCTGGAGCTAAACAAGTACATTTGAAAACATAATTATTAGTAATGGTATTCGAAGAAGAGTTTGAAGCCTCATTATCATATATGTAATTACCAAATAACTGTTGTCGAAAAGCATGCATCTGAAATCGCTCAAAGGGAATCGGCAGATTAACAAAGTATTTGAAAACAAATGGGATCTATTCAAACTGTTTAGTTTTTAAAAAATTAATTAAAAAAACTGTAATTGAGATGGAATAGATCCAACGTGAAAAATTCTACCAATTTCAAAGTTTCAAACTGTTTAGTTAAAAAAACTTAATTAAAAAGTCTGTGATTGAGATGGAACAGATCCAACAATGTAAACCACCAAATATAAATATGAACAAACCACGAGATATCAACGACCACTCTACTTGCTAGAAATAGTAACCAATTTTTTTTTTTCAAATTGTACCCTACTGTCTTATCAGAACGTATTTAATATTATTGTCTAAAAAGTACAGTATGAGAGAGAGAGAGAAAGAGAGAGAAGGCGGAATGATCATGACTTAAATGTTTTTAATTCTGGGTGTGTTCGATCAAAGCCTATTTGAAGCTTAACAGCTGATTGGTACTCTCCCACACCGACTTTGTTCCTTGAAAACTTCTGAAAAAAGTTTTTTTTTTTTTTAATGAAACTTTGTAGAGATACGTTTTAAAGAGCGAAGATTACAATTATATTGATAAAATTTAGAAATAAAAATTGGCCACCCCTTGCTCCAATTTTGTTACCGCCATTTTTCAATTTCTCTTTTTCAGATTTATGTGTTTCAAGCGTCAACATTGCATAATCTATTCTATTTAAAACGTATTTCTGCAAAAGGTTATTTCAAAATATAGAGAGAGATATTTTTTTTGAAAATCGAAGTGTAGAGAAAGAATGGAAGAAAGATCCCAGACAGTGTCAAGGATTTTTTTTTTATGTTATCCACATAATCATAATCTACGTTTTCGAGAATATATGTGTATATATATATAATTAATCAGTGACAGATAAAACTATTTAATGATTCTATCAAGTGGGTCGCATGTTAACTCCACCTAGGAAAGTATATATATATATTGATATATAATTATATAGATACATTTATAGCACAAGGGTATGTTTATACACACCAACATGCTTGAAAAATAGACGCTAAAAGCTCTATAAGCCACTTATTATTTAACTCCGTTGGCTCAGGTTGAAAGCGGGCTAGTGAATCAATCAGATATCAAAAGAGACGTTCGTTTGATATCTAACTGATTCACTAGCCCGCTTTCAACCTGAGCCAACGGAGTTAAATAATAAGTGG
>NC_068982.1:114801777-114825005 GCF_001194135.2 Octopus bimaculoides
TATATATATATATATATATATATATATATATATATACAAAAGATCATTTGTAGAAATATGTAAATCTGGAGGAGAAGCACACTCTAAGATGTAGAGCACTTAATATTATAGTGGGGCAGGCCGGTTTTATGCGGTTACCCTGGCTAAACCCCTTATGAGCGAGAAACCCAAGGTAAGCCCATAAATCGGCCTACTCCACTATTATATATATATAATTGTTAAAGAGGACAACGGACATTAAGGCAAGGCAAGCATTTCAAGTCATATACATTATTATTATTGGAGGATTTTAACCTACATGGATCTATGCAGGATTACACCTAAGGACTTATACACTTGATTTCACAACATCGGACTATGAACTTTTATACTTCTTCTTCTTCTTCCTTTACTCCATTCCTCTTGGTCATTTTTTCATTAATATATACCATTCTCATTTTCCCTATCTTTCCCTGATGACAGAACATTCCATACTCTGGGATATCCCAGAAACAACTGTAAGACTTTGAATTTTTTTCCAATAATAATAATGTACATGACTTGAGATGTTTACCTTGCCTTAACGTTTGTTGTCCTCTTTAACAATTATATATCCGCTACATCGGAAATCTGCAATGGCTCTATGACTACTGTCTCGGCTATAACCTTGGAGCCCTAGTAATCCGTTACAGCACTTGCCTAGCGTACCTAATCGTTTAGATCACCTGTGAACTAAATCCCCATACTTTGTGTGTGTATATATCTGTGCGTTTGTGTGTGTGTGACACTAGTTTTGCTAAAGGGACAATTTAGCCAGTAGATTTCAACTGTTTAGAGCAATGGTTCTCAACCGGGGTCCATATAAGATTTTGTTGTTAAAATTTATCTGCAATATATTGGTTATACTTCTACAATGCACAAAATATTTTTAAAATTATTTTATTCAATTGCTAATAATATTTAATTATGAAAATATAAGATTTATTTTTAAACATCGAATTGCTAGGAGGGTTCATCCGTGTCAAATATGAATCAAAGGGGTCATAGGTAAATGATGGGTGTCAAACACTGGTTTACAGTCTAAACGAAACAGCGTTTAGTACTTTTAAAAAAACTGCTTAACAATTAACATGGGTGATTTAAAACTGAGGGAAAATATATCACACAAAAGGTTTCAATGATTAATAAATGGCCGTATCTGCTGTTTCAGTAGAGTAGCAAGCCTTGATATTCTAAACAAATAGCGTAATTAATTAATTAATTTGTCAAATTTATTTACAGCTAAAAAATTGTAGTAAGGAAGAGGAAATGGTAGCTTGTTGACGGCAGTTATTAATTGTAAATAAGAGTGCGACTTTAATATTCAAGGGTAGTAACTCTGTTGATATCATATTAATTTTACGTGTCCCATCCTATGTTGTTGACTGGGTTCGATCCAGAAATAATTTTTCCTGAGCCGATCGTATATACAATCGAAATATTAGAAACATAGCAACAAATATAGGAAAAAAAAAAAGCTGCTAGTTGCTAACCTTTTAATTATATCTATAAATACATATTTACTTTCCGTCGGAATTTATTTTTTATAAACATCTTCATAATTTTTTTACTTTACTACATATGAACGTTCTTTCATATTCTAACTAATTAGTATAATATTTAGAAGTAACTAGAAAGATATGTAGCGGGTAAAGGGAACCACCAAGACTATAACTGGTCGGGAAGAGATCGATCAAATCGGTTACGAAAAGTGCACGTAATGATTATAATCACTTGCCAGTACACCAAATATTCATTTTACTGCAGTTTGCGAGATGTTACAGGTGCAATCAAGAAAATACGGCGTAATTCAAGATTAGATTTTTCTTCCATGGTAGTTACTTATAACTTTCAATATAAACCGCTTCGATGATGAATATAATGATGTGTGTGCGCATAAATACACCCGGTTTTGTCTCCGTACGTACATACATACATGCACACATATTGTGTGTGTGTGAATGTTTCAATAATACTTTCATATTAGTTAATATGATTACTTTATAACTGTAATTATTTCCTATCTATTTATTATCGTTGCCACCCATCTTTCTGTTACAAAAGCAATCAAATTTTCGCTCATTGTATATAATGACAAATTACATTGAATTTTCTTTTTCTAATAAAGTGAAATCAGTCAATACTCTTCCAACTAAAAGAGTATTTATTTGAAATATTGAAAACTTAGGAAAATTTTCTAGTTAAAAGCATCAGCACATCAAGAATTTCTTGACTATAAGTTTATCATATGAAGTGTTAAAAAGTTACAAATGTGTGAAAGTATTTCTGTTTTAGAAAGATATCTCTCTTTTTAAAGTGGCTAATGTTCAGGACACCCCCCACCACCTCCAATAAAATAGAAAAACACCCTAAAGTTTAAGGATACTAGTGATTGTCAGAATTGGCACAAATTCACGCATAAGCTTCTCAAACTGGAATAATATACTATAAGAATTGGATGAACACGCGCCACTGCAATACCAAGATAAGAGGGGAATTCTAATGTGTTAGGCTGGAGCCCACATCAAAGAGAAAAGACTCTACCAAACACAGAATTCAGCACTTCATGCAACACATAAACTTATTCTATTTTGCAAATTTTATGGAACACTTTTTTTTTACTGGTCTTGTGGAAGAGACTATACCTAGAGCTTTTGTAGACCCTAAATGAGACCAGCATGGTTGAATTTTCTCTTGAACAGTTGCAAGAAATGTACAGTGAAGTCATTTTAGAGGACCAACTTTTAGGGGTGAAAGGAGTAGGCTTAGTGTCCACTCTGGAGAGAGGGAGTAAACAGAATATAGATGATGAGAGGAGGAGATAGTCATATTATAACAGCATACATTCTTATAAGGTACATAGATAGTAAAATTGAATTCATGTGGTTTTGTGATTTGAGTGTCACAATATTATAAGATCCATTATAATAAGGGGCATTATAATAAGTTACATTCTTATAAGGTGGATGTTAAACAATGATGATGATGATACAAAGCCTGAAATTTAGTTGGGAGGGATTAGTTGATTAAATTAACCTGAGTATCTACCTGGTATTTTATAGTATTGACTCCCAGCAGATGAAAGGCAAATTTGACCTCAGTTACATTTGAACACTGAACATAAAGAGCCAGAAGAAATACCTCAGGGAATTTTGTTTAGTATGCTAATGATTCTTCTAATCTACTGCATAAGGTTCATCATAGAAACAAAAGGAGTTGAGACAAAATATTTAAAGGGGCCAGTAGCGTGGATTTGGATTACAAAATCTGCCAAAGCAGGAAAGTTGGATGTATTGAATGCCATTCACGATAAATCTTTTAACTTATTATAATTTCACTCAGATATAAAAGGAAAAATTAAACTTTAGCAATGATTGTTAGGAACACTAAATGAGGAAGGGAGATAATTTCAAAAAATTAAAAATAATTTCACAGTTGAATTGATATGCTCATGGAGAAAAAAACAAGTTTTCCCTCTTTTGCCTTTGAAACAAAAAAACAATTTTTGTTTTGTTTCTCCTAAGCATGTTAAACCTTTTGGTATCATATTTCTCTTGAAATACACTGTCATTATTTAAATTAAATTTTAAAATTAATAAGAAATTAATAAAAATAACTTTGTTATTATTAAACTGATATTTGGGACATAACATGAAATTATTGTGGAAAGTACAAATATAGATTACATTAAAACATGAAGTTTGTATCATAGAACTATGCCTCGGGCATGTTGGTATCAAAAGGGTTAATTCAACCATAAAATTATTCTTAATGTTCTGAAATTTTAAGTGCAGTTAGTCAGCACTGGGAAAAATGCTTAATGGCATTTTGTTCATATTTACGTTCTGAGATCAAATACTGCCATGGTCGACTTTGCCATTCATCCTTTCAGATTCAATAAAATGGGTACCAGTTGAGCGCTGGGTCGATGTAATCAACATACTCCCTCCCCCGAAATTGCTGGCCTTGTGCCAAAATTTTAAACCAATGTTCTGAAATTATCTCCCTTTCTTTGTTTAGAGTTGCTAAGAATTATTACTAAGTTTTTATTTATCTTCTCTCTCTGCAGGGTCATCTCCCTGAAGGGATTAGTGATTTGTCTGTTTTCCTACATACTAGGACTTTAGTCTTTGTTACATTAACTCTCAGGCCCTTTGATTCCAAACCTCAGACTTATAAAGGTAATCTAATAATTGATTTTATATATAACAAGTTAAGCCATAAATATTTTATAATGTTTATTGTCAAGATAGATTAAACAGTTATACATGTAGTGATATGAAACACCATTCTAAACATTTCTCCACTTTGAATCACAATTGTATTATGGTAATATAGATTTGTACAGTAAAACAGAGAATTTATGTTATTATTGTATGTAAGATATCCTTATTATACTTATTTGTCTTATGGGTATTAGAGAATTCTATAATATCTATTAGATTAGGTGTTGTAGAGTAAGAGAGTTTCACAGTATATTTATTTAAAATGCAGTGATATTTGTGATTTGGGGGAAGTTTCTATTTAATATAATAAAAAAATTTTGGCTATTTTGTTTTAACATTATTTGTGTAAGGCATGTTACACCACTTTACATGAGTTTTTCTTGTTTTAATATTTTTAATTTTTTCATGAGTAGTTACAGTCTTTCGGTGAAGTACCTCAACACTACCCATATTGGCTTTTCCTGAAGATGCAAAGCTGGAGAATTTAGTTTTAAAAATATTAGAATGGTTTGTTAATTCATATCTTACCTTGTAGGTTATATTTAAAATTTGTATTAGGTGTGCAGCAGCTCATTTCATCTTTATTTCTAGATTTGACTATATGTTTGCTTTTATTATAGTTTTTCCTCTGTGTTTGGCTAGGTACTCACACTCAAGATTTATAGATTGGCCATTTTCGTTTTTATTAGTTTAGTTAAATTATTCAGAATATTCATAGATTTATCAGTTTTGTCTCTAAGCATATCACTCATTTTATTATTTTTATTCTCAGAGCCACCACTTTTTATATTGTTACTATGGTTGTTAGTTTTATCTATGATTAAATTACCATTAGCTATTACACTTATTTACTATGTTTAGACATTTTAGTAAAAGGATTTTATGGCTTAAAATTAGAGTTGTTTGTATTACAGGAAGAGATAAATTAAGTCTTACCCATAAAGCTAACTTTCAATAGAGCACCTTTATAATATTCCTATATACTTCTATGTTAGAAGAAAGTTTAGATGTTCTAAGGAAAATGTTCTTTGTAATATTATATATTGATTTGGGATAATTAGAATTTTTGTTTATGTAGTTAAGATTTTTGCTGGGTTTGTGGAATGGAAAGTATAAGCCACTGTACAAATTAAAGTCTGAAAATTTACCTTTTTGTAGTCTGAGCTGAACCAGATCGACAGATTATAGTCTATGCTGCAACAGTTAATATTTTTAACTATTAATAGTGTGTCAACTCAGTTTAAAAATTTGCTGAGTTCTGAGAAATAGGATCTCCTCTTATTCAATAAAAGGAGTGTGACCAGATCCAGATCAATAACCTGTGCAGTGTCAGAAGAGCCCATCAAAATACCAAATCATCCTTAGTGTCGCAGGCTTGTATGTCTCTGTTTAAATTGATTAAACCTTTTCTCACTGAAATTGTAATATTAATTTCCTCTATTAATCTATCTATGCAAATATATACTATTTAGGAAGAATATGTGATATCCAAGCAAAAAACTGTTGATATTAAATTGTATGAAGGATGTACATTTTTTGTTTCCTAGTGTACTTAACCAATTGAAGAGGATGAATGGCTTTGTACTGAAGTATGAAAGTGTATATACACATATATATAAAGCACTGTTCAAATGTTGGGCTTCATGGAGGCAGTGACAAGTAATTAACACCATTGGTGACATACTGTGCTTGAGAAGACCTGTCAAGCCAAGTGAGATCATAGTTGTGGCTGTTGCTAGTGTTTTGTAACTGGCTCCCATGACAGTGGCATGTAAAAAGCCCCCACCACAACAATACAAGAGACAAAAGGTTCACTGTCAGGAAGCACATCAACTGTATATATACATCATCAGTTACCTAACAGATATCATCATGGTTTCAACACCTAGGCTATGCTATTCAATCTGACAGAGTCAATGGCATTAATGTGCAAACACTTACTATTTATTCTTTAGTGAGTTACTGACCAAATCACCATAATGGATTCCTGCCTCCCAGAGGTGAAGAGTTACATTTGTCTTCGGCTTTAGAGTCTGAGAAGACATTCATGGGGTTAAGCCCTCTGTAGATGTGTAACCATTGGTCACTCTACTACTTATAAATACACACACATGCACACAAAAATATATATATATACATACATATATCTTTAGAGCTAGTAGATAGTTTCTGTTACTTAGACGACTTAATTAGTTGAGGAGGAAGAGAATGCTCTGAAAACATAACTACTAGAATAAGAACTGGATGAAAAAAGTTCTTAGAGCTATTACCTTTGTAGGCAACAAAAGGTTTCTCTCTATACATGAAAGGCAGACTGCATGATATTTGTGGAACAGCTATGTTACATTGCAATGAAACATGGGCAGTCACTGCAGGGGACTTGCAAAAGTTTGGAAGAAATGAAGCCAACATGCTTTCCTGAATGTGCAATGTCAGTGTGAAAGTACAACAAAGTGTAAATATGATGAGAGAAAAAATGTGTATAAGAGGCATCAGATATAGTGTGCAAGGAGAAGACTGCACTGATATGGTTGTGTGGTGTATATGGATAAATTGTCATTGCTAGTGCCGCTGGACTGGCTCCTGTGCGGGTGGCACATAAAATACACCATTTTGAGCGTGGCCGTTGCCAGTACCGCCTGACTGGCCTTCATACCAGTGGCATGTAAAAGTACCCACTACACTCTCGAAGTGGTTGGTGTTAGAAACTCTGCCAAATCAGATTGGAGCCTGGTGTAGCCATCTGGTTCGCCAGTCCTCAGTCAAATCATCCAACCCATGCTAGCATGGAAGGCAGACGTTAAACGATGAATGTTGATTGCTAAATATGGATGAAATCTGTGGAAGAGGAAACCCCAGGAGAACATGTGATGAAATGGTGAAAAATGACTTCTAAATGTTAAACTTCACAAAGGAGATGACAAAGGACTGAGATGACTTGCGATTTACTGTTCTTGAGAAGACCCATCCATCTAAGTAAAAATTGATGCCCTAAATGGGTGTTGGTTAACCACTGCTCCTGTACACAATCTATCACTGACAAATCTCTCCTCCATAACTCATCTTCCTAACACCTCGTTCATACACATTAGGAAGAGCATCTAGCTGTAGAAACTTCAAATCTCTCCTCCATAATTCATCTTCCTAACACTTCCTTCATACACATTAGGAAGGGCATCTAGCCATAGAAACTATTTAAAAGCAGACAGCAAGGTTTGTCACAGTACTCTGGCTTGTCAGCTCTTGTCAAAGTGTACAACCCATGCCAGCATGGAAAATGGATGTTAAATTACACACACGCGCACACACACACACACACATGTTCATATGTAAGTGCTGAATGGGCTGAGTTGCTTAAGTGCTAGATTGAGTTGCTGTTTTCTGGTTCTTTGCACTCTGGATTGAAGCCCCAGTGAGGTCAACTTTCTCTTCATCCCTTTGAGTTAGTAAATAAAGTACCATTCCATTACTGGAGCTGATTCTCTCTCCTTTCTCCTTCTCACTGAAAGAAATAAAGTATGGACAATCCTGGAGAGGGATGAGCTTTGCTTGGTTTTAAATGTCAAACATACAGATTTCGTTCAGCTACAAGTGGTACATTTACAAAACCCATCCTCAACAGTAGAAGTGTTATGACCACATCCCCTGGTGAAGAGGATTGGCTTGCAAGAGTCCTGTGCCAGTGCCACATGAAAAACACTTGTGTCAGTGCCATGTAAGAGTACTTGTGCTGGTGCTATGTTAAAAGGATGCAGCACACACTGTAAAGTGGTTGGCGTTAGGAAGGGCATCCAGCTGTAGGAGCCAAACCAAATCAGACTGGAACCTAATGCATCTCTCCCACTTGCAAACTCTCCTGCTTGCCAACTGTCCCATTTGCCATCTCTCCAGATGTTAAAATGATGATGATATGTATACATACATACATACACACACACACACACACACACACATATATATATATATATATATGTATAAATTTATAATCAAAGATACAAGAGAGTACCAGTGTTGCTAGAAATAAGAGTTGAAACATTCTCAAATAAGCCACAGTATCACTGAAAAGTTAACAAGCTGACAAAATCAAGGAGCGAGTAAAAAGCCAACCTTCAATTGTGGGGAAAATATGCAAATGAATTTGCAGATATACTCATATCACGTGATTTTGAACTCTGAGATATTACTCTTAGTTCACGTCAGTGGGTCTCGCTACCTGGGGTTAAACTAATACTTGTTTCATCATGTGAATGAAAAAAACCCTTGTACTATCTTGTACCCTTGATTATATATTTATAAATTTTACCTTTTTGGTTTTTATGCTTGCTAGCCACTTATACTATTATTATTTGTATAATTATACACTCCTATCATTTGAATTTGGTGCTAGTCTTTCAACGATTTTAACAAGCACGACGAAGTTGGTGCTAATTTAACCTCAGACAGTGAGACCCACAAAAAGAGAATTAAGAGTAATATCTCAGGGTTCAAAATCATGTGATATGGGTATATCTGAAAATTCATTTGCATATTTCCCCCACAATGGTAGGTTGGCTTTTTACTTGCTCCTTGATTTTGTCAGCTTGTTAAATTTTCAGTGATATTGTGACTTATTTGAGTAGTTTTCAACTCTATATCTAGCAACGCTGGTACTATCTTGTACCCTTGATTATAAATTTATAAATTTATCATTTTGGATTTTATGGTTGCTAGCCACTTATATTATTATTATTATTATTATTATTCATTAATAATAATATCTTTATATATATATATAAATAATAGTTATATAATGAGCAATGCTCAATGTAGCTAATCGTCAGGCTGAGATTACCTTAATGATATGAAGGTTATGTTGTCGCTCCAAATTTCCAAGTCAGTTCTACCACAGTGGTGCATTGAACTGAATGGAGAGGCCAGAAATACAAAAAAATTAATAAAAACAAAACGGTTAAGAAGGGAAAGGATGAAATCAAATTATACAAGAGTGGGAGTGGTTTACAGTTGAGGGGTAGCAAGAAATGGAAAAAGAAAGGAAGAAAACGAAGAAGAGGAAATAATTGCTATCATTAAGGGGAAAATTTGTGGTCATAAACTTTTATCTAAGAGGTAACAACAAAAATTGCTGACTACTAGAATCTTATTATCCAAATTAGTAAGGGTAAAGGGGTGGTTTTCACTCTAAAGAAATACAAGGTGCCAGTACAACCAGCATGTCCACTTACATCACAATGTATGCACACATCCACACACCCATGCAAATGCATGTTCACACATGTCATTTGTGTGAATGGACACAATATGTAAACACCCATTCACATGTGAAAACATACAGAAACGTATATGTCTGCTTAAGGTGTACACACACCATTAGGTACACACACACACACACACATATGCACTTATACATATAATAGGTATATGTACAGTAGATATATATACACCCACATGCATCTAAGTAGAGAAAAAAAGTGGGGATTTATATAAATCAAGCTTGGGAAAGGTGAAAAGAATAAAAGAAATATAAGATGACAACTAAATGTTTGTATGTGTGTTGCACAGCCTATCATGAGCATAATTGCCTTAGTTGGAATAAGGGTTGGTGACAGAAAGGGCATCTGGCTGTAAAATAATTCATCAAGATTCACACCAAAGTGGAAAAGGGAATTTAAAAAACGACAATGATTATATATATATATGTATATATATACATACACACACACAAGCATGTATAAATTATGAATACATGTAAGTTTGAAAATTTATCAATGTTCAAGAAAATATTTCCTCATCCACTTAATTATTTTACTCTTTATTTATGCTTATTTTCAATGAAATGAATCTATTATATTTTCCAATAAAAACCAAAGACATATTAACTTAAGCTGTAGCTAATATATTACTGATGTAATATATTTTTATGTCATTTTGTAAAAAAAAATATTTTTCTCAAATAAAAGAAATTTATTTTTTATTCAGTTCGTTCTTTGCCATACTCTTCAAGTATCTTAATTCTTCAGCTTTTTTTCTTCTTTGTTTTTATGTTTTTAAATTTCGAGAACATCAACTCTCCATTTAATATATTATATCATTATGCATGTAGAAAATTAAGCTGACAGTGTTATGTCCCTGTAAGAGTAGAGCTTTACAGTAAATCTTTGACGAAGTCAATCTGTGGCAGCAGCACTTGTACTCAAGAGTAGGTAACTCCTGCCTGTCCTCAAGCGACATTTTGGTGCAAGGAGCCATAACCTGTGAACGTACGGCTGTTTACGCCCGTATAAAGAATCACCAATTGTGGCGATCCAAGGTATTTCTTTGACTTCACATATTTTTAATTTGATTTTTAAGCACCCCCTTTTCAGTTTTGTTGCTGCTATTTTTGATAAAAATGTCTAAATTTCGTATGATGTTCGTAAAAATTTGTCGTCGATCCGTCCAAGTTCTACTACTCCTACCTGCCCAGCGCACCTGTCCCACAATGCTTTGCGTTTATGCGTTAAAAATATATTTTTTTGCCATCCTCTTCTTTCTCATATATGTCATTATTATTGTTTACAAATTCAATAGCTGCATTGCATAATTCCACCTTGGTTGGCTCCAAACTATCTATGCTTGCTGAGCCGACTCTTTATAACGTAATTATACAATACGTTGAAATTGACTCTACCCATGATGCAATGCGCAATGAGTGTTTGATTCTGTCTTTTTTCCCCTTCTCCTCGCTAACACACACACACACAAGCAAGTATTGCACTCACTCACGTAGACAACTACTGTTTCGTCGTGGCTCTTTGCGTGGCGATCACTCTCATTACGAACATAGGACAGGGTCTTTAAAGGTAGCTAACCAGCTGCCAGATTTAAATGTCTGCAATTATGTATTAAAAATTTTGAAGTGGTGAGTAATTTTATCACCCACATTACGAAATATTGATGACATTATATACTTTAGCAACTGAAAACAAAAAAAAAAAAATCAAAATCTCAACTATTCGTATGTATGCATATGTGTGTTTATATATATTATATATGTATATATATACAAACACACAAACATATATATATATATAGTGTATGTATGTATATTATGGGCATTAAATGTAAGTAATGATCAAAAGGTGTATTGCAATAAACTAGCTTCTAATGAAATGTATGATTTAATGTCGTGAAAGTTGTTAGGCCGAGTTGTTTTCTGTTGAAAAACCGTTATACCCCCGATGAATACAAACACGTTCTGTTTGCCTTGCAGATTTTTTTTTTTTAGTTGATTTGCTTTTTTACTTTATTTCGCTTATATATATTATTATCAATCATCGTTAATTTAATAAACTTAGATAAAACGTTTATATATTTATCGACCAGTCTCAATATGTTTTATCCGTTTAACAGTCAGGGAAAGTTGGCGGGTTTTCTGCTATCCTGCTTCCGGCTTTGATCTTTATTATTCTTTTGTATAATTTTGTTTTATTTTTCATAACTTTTTATCCTTAATTCATTGTAAGAAAAGTGAATTTTATGAGGATTTGCGTATCTTTTATGTTTATTAACAATTGTGGGACAGGCAGAATCCTTAAGTTTTTTTTTGTGTGCTTATGATTTGAAAAGTAGTCTTAAAGAGTTGTGGTCTTGGTGTGTGTCATTAGATATATTATGAATAATATTTAAAATTAATTTACTTTTATAATTCAGTTGCTTTTAAAATGTATCCTTTTTGAGTTTCATGCCATTTCAGTTGAATTCAATTTGGCATTGCATATACTAATATAATAAAAGCTATTCAAAATTCGTTAGATTCCCTAAACAATTAAAGCCAGTTTTAATTTCAATCTAAGAATGTTTATCATTCTAAGGGAGGCAGTGACGAATTTATTTTATTTTCGCAAGTGACAAAAACCAATATATTAAGGATGTATATTATCCAAACATGAATTTTGTATTTGTTTATCCACGATCGGGCGCATCTATGATAAAAGCGGTCTAGGCGTGCCTATCTCGTCTATTTGTATACCATACGTGTGTTTTGAAGAAAATTTTGGTTGCAATTTCTAGCACGTTGAGCGATCACTATAGGCGTTACTAATGAGTTCGTCTTTTAGATTTTTCTTCATTTAATATTTTTAAGTATCTATAAATTGAATGAATTTTAAAAATTAGTATGATTGAATGGTGTGAATTAGTGATCCATTTGAATAAACATCTTTCGGCCGATCTGTGTGTGTGTGCGTGTATATATGTATATATATATATATATATATTATATGGTCTTGTTCTCGAGTATCGAGCTCGGTCTCCTTCACTTATCCATATCTAAAAATCAAGCGTATTACACGCACCACGCTACTTCTCTGTCACGTCAGATTAGAAAATTCAAAATTAAACGGAAACGTTACATTACAATTTTATGTAAGAATTTTGATATTTAGTTTTTAATGTTTGTGATATTCCATTTTATAAATTGATTTTAGGTTCAGGGGAGGTAATGAGACATTGTTTGGAATCACCCAGTATTCGATCTTATAGTTAGTTTATTGATATTTGATTTGATTAATTTATATACTATCGTTGTTTTTCAGCTGATTTTTTAATGTCTTAATAAGACTATTATGAAAAGGCGAAAACAAACTGTTCATTAATATGTACATATAGCTAGCTACAGCGTGATGTTAGATTAACTGCTAAGCCATGACCTAAATACGTTTTTTTGATTAGCTCGGGCCAACCTAAAGCGGAATAGAATGTTTACTGGCAATCCGCTCATTTAATATCCTCAAAATAGTTACATGATGGCCTCTACATGATCACTTGACTTTGCTAGAAACAGCAGACCAGTCTCTTCTCATCTTGGGAAAGGAAGCGACTCGTTATAATTTACTCCAATATAAATGTGTTTATACACTTCAAATGCAAACGGAATATATTTTATATTAAAAAAAAAAAAAAGTTCGTAATTCTCTAACCTTAATCAGTTTCTGGTTTTAAAAGAGTTACTTTTTTTAAAATTTTTATTTCGTAAGTTAAAAAATATTTTTGTAGATTCTGAATCTTTAATGTCAGAACATAAAATTACCGCAGCCCATTAAAAAAGATGGTTCGGTTTAGACGAGAAAGCCGTTGATCATAGCTCAACCAGTCCCGAAGTATCCCAAGGAATGTTTAATCTGAGATCCTAGATTTCAAACAAAACAGTAATTAAACTATAATCATCAGCATTTAAATTTTTTGAAGCCGGATTTTTAACAATCCCATCTTTTAACTTTTATATTCTTCATTTTATCAAGCTGATAATGATTTAGGAGATTTGCAGCTGCCGCTATATATATATATATATATATATATAATGGAATCTCCTGTCGAAACGACTTGAGTGTTCCGTTTTTGGTGAACGACCTGCACAAACGATTTGTTTATAGTAATCAAATGTATGTGCTATCACTTCCCACCCAACAAATCGGCGTTGCCTGTACAGGTGCACAAGTGTTCCGAATGTCAGGTGTCTAAATGATCGCTGAGGAACGTGAACTGCAGTGTTTTCCTCAAGAACACAATGCGTCACTCGGTCTAGGAATCGAATCCACGATCTTCGCGCTCATGACTGCAACACTGTAGCCACTAAGCGACGCGCCTTCAACACCCACACACCCACCGTTTGTATTTGAAATGTATAAATATATCTTGTTTACATGTAGAAGCGGTAGATGTTTTACTTCCTGAAAAATTTGAAATGCTATTTCATTTTTGAAATTTCTTTAAGGATGAAAACACAAGGCTTGAATTTCGAAGGGAAGGGCGGGGTGGTATTTAGTCAATACTATCGACCGATACTTTATTTTATCGACCTCGAAATGATGAAGGTAAACTTGAACTCAGAACGTAAAGAGCCAGAACAAATACCACAAGGTATTTTTTCTCGACGCTCTAACGATTCAACCAATAATCACCAAGCATTTCCTTAAGTAAAGTAATATTTCCCTATGACCAGACGGGTTTTCTCAGACGATTTAAAAGAAAGGACACTGCTTGCATGATAGTGATGCAGTTTCTGTCTACCAATACACTCACATGGCTTTAGTCAGCCTGGGACTATAGTAGAAGATACTTGCCCAAGGTACCACACAGTGGGTCTGCACCTAGATCCCGTGTGTTGGGAAGCAAATTTGCCACATAGCCATGCCTCTTCCTAATAGTAATAATAATAATAATTATCATTATCATTCTTTTTACCATAGGCACAAGGCCTGAAATTTTTTAAAGGAGGGAGCTAGTTAGGTTCATCAACTCCAGTGCCCAACTAGTACTCATTTCATTGGCCCCATAAGGATGAAAGGTAAAGTTGACCATGGCAGAATTTGAACTCTGATCACAAAGAGATGAAATGCTGCTATGGATTTGGTCCAGTATGGTAATGATTATACCAGCTCACCACCTTAATTAATGATAATAATCATAATAATAATAATAGTAGTATTATAAGGTATGACATTGTGATTACATTGATCTGCAGTTGGCTTCTGCAACTCAAACATCAATTATTATGACTACTTCTGAGATAGTTCTAATAACAGTGGCATGAATTGATTATGGATACTGCTTAAGTTAATATCAATTACCTGTGAAAGTTGTTTAGACACTGACTTAAATCAATCAAGTTGTTTCTGAAACTGGCTGGTGTAAATTACATATATCTCAATGTAAGTATTGTTTAGATCATGGGCCAAACATCATGTAACCTCAGGTCAGCCTTGATCTAACAGATTTAAAATATTTTAACCATAACCATCTTCGTCTTAGGGGTATATAGGACTATAATGTCTAATGTGCTCTTTTCTTATTTAAGACAGTAGAGTGTCTCTTGAGTGTTTTTAGCATTGGTTATCCTTAGTCAGATCTCCTGCCTAAGGATAACCAATGTTGGAGACCCTGAAAAGAGTCATGGCATTGCTCTTTCTCTTCTGACTAAGCATTAAAGAAGTAGTTGAGCAACCATGTAGAGACTCCTTTCATAATATTATTTAAGTTACAGTATCTGTCAGCAGTAGTAAGTATGTGTCTCAATATAAACTTTATGCTAATAAAATTATTATCGTCAATGTCTATGCCATGCTGGCATGGGTTGCACATGGATACTTGGTAGCATATTGTCATTGTCTTTAAACTTGTTATGCTTGTTTTCAGTGTCAGTATAGTGGAAGTAGTAGAAGATTATTTACGTAGTTAAGTATCAGTTATCTTTCTTTGATATCATATTTCAGTTTTGTGTAATCTCTGCTGCCCCTCTGGTGTGTGGAGAAATATTAGTTTCTGAAAATAATGCAATCTATACCTTTTGTAAAGGAGATTTAATGGTTGTTGTTATCTGTAGATCATCTCTGATTGAGCAGACTTGTGCTTCAAAGGCTTTCTAACTGTGACCATTTTAAAACAGTAGGGGAATAGTACTCAATTTTTTTTTAATTGTTGCATATTTTACAACATACAAAAATATTTTAAGCATTGTACATAGAGTAAAAAGAACTTTAACTGATAAATGTAAAAAGTTTAAACTACAGAATATAAACAAACTTCTTGATTCAATAAATGTAGCATAACTATTTAGAATTTCAGTTTGTATTTTTCACATTTTTTAAAAATATGATTCTGTTTATTTGTGGTTTACTATTTTGAAGAAGCCATTGCACTAGTGTGTGTTTGAGGAATTTGGTTGTTATTTGTAACAGGCCAACATAGAAGCTCCTTTTCTTGCTCAATAAATTAAATAGTTGAATGATCATGTGGCAACATTTCAAATGTTTAAGTCAGCGTTTCTCACCTGGGGTTCCCTGGAACCCTGTGGTTCTGCAAAAGGTCCCATGAGAAAAAGTGAGGTAAGCTAATGATAATTTCATGATCGTAATATTACTATACATGCACAACATATTGGTTATTGTAATATAGACATCATCCTATCTAACCTTTTAAGTTATCAAAAAAATATAACAAATATATGATATTTACCACATGAACTGTAATGAAAAAATATGAGAAAGATATGGTATATAATTTTTTTGTGCAGGAGTTCCTTGCGATATGTAATTTGATTTAAGGGTTACGCAAGGGTAAAAAGGTGGAAAAACACTGGTTTAAATGTTTAGATTTGTAAAGTGTGCAGTCAACGAAAGCTGTTTGATTTTGTTAGACAATTTCATTAATAGAAAATCTTTTGGTACAAGCTCAATGAACATTGTGCCTCAAGTCATATTAATTTCTCAATGACAGAATAAAATTTGCTGAATATATGAGTAAATTGTATGAAGACAGCTGCAAGTAAGTTCCCATAAAAATGGTAGATCACCAAGAAGTAAGGGAATGATTAAGATGTTATTTCATTGTTTTGTTAGATTTTTAAATGAAAAACTAACAATTCATGTGAAGTTTATAGAAGTTAGATTGTGAAATCTTCTAGACAAATCAAGTTATGAATGTGGAGATTATAAGACTTTTAAGATAAAAATCTGATATTTTAGTAACTTATTTTATAACCCTACTAACATAAAAGTTAAGTGCAGGTCTAACATGATATAATGTTTTTAAACCAGAATACAAACTTATTTGAACTAAGATACTTCTTTTATAAATGAAAACACCTATAAATACAGTTAACAGCTATCAATCCTACAAGGTCAATTCATGTAGAAATGATAGCCAAAATCTCTTTCAAATTATGCTCCATTATCTTATAGAAGAATACATTAGACAGTGTAGTTCCTGACACACAAAAAGACAAGATGATTAAGACTGGAACATTTTTGATAATAGGTTTGCTGGGCCAGGACTAAACAATCTAGTTAGGAATTATGCCATTCTATGTAGTGTTTTCCTCAAAAATATTGTAGACCTGATATATTTAATAAAAGTAAACAGAAAGTTCTATTATTTCTACATTGAATTTGTTTTAATCTGAGCTAATTTGTGTAACATTGAAGATTGAATGTTATTTTAGAATACTTCACCAATGTCATCATGCATTACTTAAACTGTTTAAGTTTTAATATGGAATTGTATTTGACACATCACATTAGTTAATTGGCATTTGTCAGCATGAAAATGTTAAATGTGCTTTATAAGAATGTTGACAATTATCCTGTAATATTAGAAATATGCTTCCTAATGTAACAAATAAACCAACAAAGGAACCTTTACATGGTTGTGACCTGCTAGATTGTATCCAAATCTCTAAGAAAAAAAAATTGATAAAAAGGAAGGACATATTGGATAGTTAAGGCCTACATCTATTATGTGTGCAAAGACAAAAAGATAATTTGGTGATCATATACTTTCGACCATCGATATAGTTGATAAGGGTTGATCTGAGGCTCAACAAAAGCATAAATCTTCTGAAAATCTATATAGACATGTTCTGGCATGTTTGTGTATGTGTATACACACACATAGCCTAGTAGTTAGGGTGTTTGGCTCACAGTTATATAGTCATGGGTTCAATTTCTGCACAAGGTAGTGCATTGTGTCCTTGACCAAGGCACTTCATTTCGTGTTGCTTCATTCTACTCAGTTGAAAATGAGTACCAGCTGACTACTGGTGCAGTCCTGTCTCCCTGCAAGTGTCACATTCTCAATGTTACACTGGGTCATAGATGAAGGTCTGAGAGGGTGCCTGTGTCTGCTTGTGACTACATAGGCATCTAAAACTATTAGTGGAAGCATGATACAAGCTAACAGGTTATATTCGCTTGTGAGTGATGGCTAAAGTTTTCATTTGTATGAATGCATGCATGTCTATGGGCTTCCTATGGTTTCTATCAACCACTTGACCTATGGGTGTCTTTAGCATAATCCATGAACCTTCCTTAGAATTTATAAGAGTGAAAACAATTCCTTTTTATAGATTCTACTGAAATTTTTTTATTCACTTACTGATGAAATCAATTATATCTAGTTTTCTTGTTTGATATATCAAGAATATATCTACTTCCTGTAATTGTAGCTCCTTTTCATATTATTCAGGTGTTTACTGTGCCAATTAATGACTTTGAAATACTTTTGGATATATATTTTTATTATTTTATCATTTGTCACTAAGACTGTAAGAGGTACTTTCATAATACTGCTTCCTTTAGGTTGTATACATTCATTTGTCTAATATCTGGAGTATTCTGTAAGCTTTTTGGGTTTTTTTAAGTTTGTAAAGAAGGAAAACCATTGAGTATTTTTTGCTTTAGGCTGATTATGAAATCAATAATATTATCAAAGTACATGGCTATGCCATTAAGAAATTTGCTCCATAACTTTGTGGTTCTGGGTTTGATCGCACAGCATACCACATGGGCAAGAGTCTTCTACCATAGTCACAGGTTGACCACAATACCTTGTGTGTGAAATTTGGTTAAAAGAAACTGTGCAGAAGCCCATTATTTCTGTATGTTTATATCTTTCAGCAGATGCTGTAATAAACACCAATGAAAACTGATGTTCTTTGAATAAGGAGGGTCCTTAGTAGTGAATTAGAGATATATCATTGTTACCCTACCTGCTGGAAATGCAACAATCCAGTAATTGGTACATTAGAAACTTTTAAACCAACAGTTCTAATACTCACAAATGACGATATAAAATATATATGAAAAAATAAAAACCAGTTTTCTTAGAAATAAAATTCTCAGTAAAACTTTTGTGTAAACACCAATTCCTCATTGTAATGTTATGTCAATTGTAGGAATTGAGCAAAGAATTAGTCAATACTTATTGTAAATACTAAAATTTTAAATTTATATAGTTGATTATATTTAAAATCTTTTATTAAAACGATGTATAGTAAATTTAGAGCAAATTCATCCACATTTGTCTAGATATGGGAAATTATTTGTGAGTTAAAGTGTTATTTAGATAAATGATTGCCTTCATTAACACTGGTAAGAAATAGACATGGAAGTGTTGCTAGAATATGCAAACTATCTAGGAAGTAGAAATTGTTAGTGGAATATCAGAGGGAATTGGTAGAGAGATTAGGTCAAGTCAACAAGAGTATATTTCTAGGGTCACACAATCTCCTAGAAGTAACAGCCAATTCTGTATACCACATCTTACTATCTTCAAGAAGGATACATTGAACCAACAAAAACTTCTACTGGCTAAGTTGATCTACTAGAAACAACACCTTATCTTATTAAGAAAATTAAAGGCATAGATACATTGAACAATGTAGTTTTTGACATACAAAGTAAAAGCAGGAAGAAGGGCATGACTGGAACCTCACTGATCATGAGTCTGCTTATTCTGGACAAGCCTAGGGCTAAATGGCAACAATATAAAGACTAGATTATAGGGCAATTAAAAGTGTACAAACAAAAGATACTGGATGTTGAGAGATAATTTCTGAGATGCTGTATGTATCAGGTCTGATTGTTATTACAGCAGCTGTTCACTTAGCTAATCAGACTGCTGAATTCTATCAGTAGAAATTGATGAGGTAGCAGACATTAAAAACATAATGAAGGAGCACTTATGCAGTCACTCGACTTGCTAGAATAGGCAGCAAAATTATATTATAGTTACTTTTTAGAGTCTTAAATGATTAGAGCACATTAGACAGTATTATTGTGGATATTTCTAAATAAATGGCTTGTCGTCGCTAGAATACCTTTCACCATACTGTTCAGTATGGTTGATATGTGGTTAAGCAACAACGGGAAAGATGAAGATTCATTAAATAATGGATTGACTTGTATGCATTTGTTAGAATTTTCAATTGTTAGGGGAACATAGTTGGTTTGGACAAATAACTGTCTGAGTAGTGAACCATAGATGCTATATTTGTGTGTGTATCTCTTTCTTCATCTACACTATTAAGTTTCATTTGTCAACCCAGAGAAAGTTTTTAACAGTTCCATGCTCTGTAATCTGATAATCAATGAGAAATCTAAATGCTGATGAATTGTTTATAGTAACTATTCAGGGATGTGTATGAAGCTTTTTTTTTTTTTTTTATTTCGAGCGAGATCGTTGCCAGTGCCCCTGGACTGGCTCTGTTGCGGGTGGCACATGAAATGCACCATTTTGAGCGTGGCCGTTGCCAGTACCGCCTGACTGGCCTTCGTGCGGGTGACACGTAAAAGCACCCACTACACTCTCTGAGTGGTTGGCGTTAGGAAGGGCATCCAGCTGTAGAAACTCTGCCAAATCAGATTGGAGCCTGATGTAGCCATCTGGTTTCACCAGTCCTCAGTCAAATCGTCCAACCCATGCTAGCATGGAAAGCGGACGTTAAACGACGATGACAATGGATAACAAATTTAATATATAAGTCATGTTTCTTGGCCACCTTCTTTCAATTTCAACTTAGATTTGGCATTCAGAAGAGTGGATTTGAGCTAAGAGACCTAAAAATATGTAAAAACCAGTTAGTAACTGGGTCAGCTTGAATCAATACCATTTAGAAAAGTGGCTAGGATAGAAAAAAACTGAAGTGTGAATACAGATAGTACAACAGGATCTCTTAGCAGACTAAACAGGGACCAGAATTTTCCATACAACCAGATGTACTAGAGTAGCTAGCAACAAATTATTAACTTTGTGAGTTCTAAGGACTGTTCAAATGCTTCCTTCCAAATAGTTTTGAAGTGATAGCTAAAATTTGATAACTTGAAAGAAGTTTGGGAAAGTGCCATCCATGTTGGTAACAGGACTTTCTCTCCATCCCCAAAAATAAAACTAAATCATCTGTGAGAATGTGACAATGTGATAAAGCAACTCTGAAATAACTGAAGATGCATGAATTTGTTATTATTGCTTAAGAAGTGAAGAAAGTAGATGCTGTAATAGGCAGAGATGGGAATATTAGCATGCTGGGTGAAATGCTTAGTGGTATTTCATCTGTTTTTACGTTCTGAGTTCAAATTCCGCCAAGGTTGACTTTGCTTTCATCCTTTTGGGGTCGATAAATTAAGTACCAGTTGCATATCGGGGTTGATCTAATCGATTAGCCCCCTCCCCCAAAATTTCGGTCATTGTGCCTAGAGTAGAAAAGAATATTTTTGTGACTTCATACCAATCAGTCAGGTGGCGTTTCATTCAATACAAGCTATGTCTATGTGTTGCAGTAACCCTGTCTCAACAGAAGTGGAAACGATACTCTGTTGTGATGTTCACCTGAACTCCGAAAAGGATTAGTAGTTGTTGGGAGATGAAGTGTTTTCTAGCTCAGGAAAGTAAGGCTAGCCTTTGTGATACAGTCTTTGCTATGTTGCAATGTTATCATGAAATATGATGACAGGGTTCAATAAACGTTAGCAATAAGAATATGGCTTTAAAAAATCACTAGAGATATGTGCTCAAGATTGTCCTTATTGTATTTAATATTTCATATGTAGAGGACAGATGTTAGAATAGGTAGAACATTGGACAAAATGTTGTATTTAATTACACTCTTTAGTGCTGGTGCTTTGATTAAACACACAGTACTAGAGAGTTATAACTCTGAATTAGTGCTGACACAGACCATGATAGGCTGTCCTCATTGTGGATATATGACGATGATGTTGGTAACAATGGTGGTAATTTAACCTCTGTATAACTCCTGCTGTTGTTAACTTTGCCTTTTATTCTTTTGAAATAAGTAACTGCCAAGTATGAGGGTCACTTTAATTGATTATACTTTCTCCCAATATTTTCAAAAAAGTTTTGTTTGTGAACCCCTTCCATCCCTTTATTATTTTTATTGTCATTACTGCATTCTTAATGATTTCTTACTGTGGTGGGGTGGGTTAGGGGGTTTGTAAAAAAGTGTGCTATGTTTGGTTTAATTAACTTCAATACACCACTAGTGCTTATTGTATCAACCTGGGAATGATAAAAAAATTTAACTTCTGGATTAAAAAAAAAAAGAATATAGAGAAGAAAGACAACTAATTTATCCTGAAAAATTTAGTTGAGTACTCTACCATTTATACCACACCAAGAGAATAAGAATAAAAGAATAAATGATTACTTTTGAGTGAGTTAATGAACTTAAGCATTTAAAATGTAGTCTTCAATAGATAGACTGTGACTCCAAGCAACAACATAAGGCAGCACTGAATTGTCGTGTGCTCAAACGTCAATTCATTCCTCTGATGTTGAAATAATTTGATTCATTATAATCTCTGCTATCACTCGACGTATTAGAAGGGAGATAATTCTATCTTTCACATGAAAAGCTTAAATATTTAATATAGTATCAATGGTTTAAATTATCACGATGTTCAAGCTTATATATTTTCGTTTCTTAGGTATTTTATATTTCATTTGTGCCAGTGTTTCTCTTGGAATGGTATGATTGGAACTAAGAAGTTCCCATGTTTAATGATTTGATAGATTTTGTGCTGTTTAAGAGATTCAGGTTTTGTACAATACCTTATTCAAATATCATAATGCATATTTATTATATTCTATTAACATGTAAATGTATTTAATCAACATCTGCACGCTATACCTCTCTATCTAATCTGTGATATTGTTATTACTAAAGTTGTCGTATTACCTACATTTTGCTTGCATGTATGTAGTCAGGACTATTAAAGGTGACCCACACAAGGGATCTTTCTGATTTGGCGGACACCATTTTTTATTTAGTATTTATTTAGTGTGTTTTCTACCGAAACACTTTAAAACTTCGTATACTTGTATATTTTGTCTTATAGAACAGAGAAAAAAAATTTATATTCGAAGTTATTTCATGTTAAAAGTTGTCGTATTTCGGTAATTTCAACCAATCACTGACGTCTATTGAGGTGAAAACAATTACTGCTGTGGAATGTAAACAACACGTTCTAACGATGTAATGGGATCTTTTCCCTTGAATAAAATTAGTGCCGTTGTTTGTCAACAATAACTATCGGCGGTACTGTTATTTATGACATCGTTCGTGCGTTTGTACTGGTTTTAGCTTTAGGATGTTAGGGTTGCCAAATTTGGTGAAAATCTGTTCAATACACCGCCACAAATTTTTCACCAAAT
>NC_068982.1:114825105-114830607 GCF_001194135.2 Octopus bimaculoides
AACTCTAAAACCCGAACCCTAACCCCCTAAAGATAAAATCAGTACAAACGCACGAACGATGTCATAAATAGCAGTACCGCCGATAGTTGTTGTTGACAAACAACGGCACTAATTTTATTCAAGGGAAAAGATCCCATTACACCGCTAGAACGTGTTGTTTACATTCCACAGCAGTAATTGTTTTCACCTCAATAGACGTCAGTGATTGGTTGAAATTACCGAAATACGACAATTTTAACACGAAATAACTTTAAAAAGATAAAATTTTCTCAATAACACTAAGAGTAAAAGATGTTTTATATGACACATTCTACCAGTGTCCTAAGTTTGAAAGTGTTTCGTTAAGAAAACAAGTGGCGCCCGCCAAATCAGAAAGATCCAGTGATTGGAATTAGGAAGATAATCCAGCCATAAAACCATGACAAAATAAAATTTACAAATGAGAAATAGCCCTTCTGACATGTCCAGGAAGGCAGTAGTTCCAAATAAGAACTGGCTTAGATAATTATGGCCCATCTAACCCTAAACGCATGTCATCTTGAAAAGTGGACTTAAAATGGTGATTTTCTCTCCAGTGTTGAACTGAATGAAGGCTTACATCACACTAATGAGCTACTGGAATAAGAATATTTTAAGTCGTGTGGAACCAGTCGTGACTATGTAGTTTTCAACCATGTGGTTTTGGTCTTGGGTTTTAGTCCTGCCACATGGCACCTTAGGCAGATGTCTTCCTATATAGCCCTTGGTTGACCAATAGCTTGTGAATGAATTTGGTAGGCAGAAGCCTGTCTTGTAGGTATGTATGTGTAAATATCTATCAATGTTTACATTTTATCCTTCACATTGAAAAGCACTGAGCTACAAACTGGTGTTTGTTGACGTTCGTTTTCAACAAAATCGTCTACCAGATGTGTATATTTAAAGAAGAATGAAAAGAAAAATCTCTTACTTGAAAAGTAAGCGAAGGTTAGTGACCAGAAAAAGTGAAGGGTTAATGACCAGACTGCTGTAAAACGATCCCTCAGTAATGTGTATTTATGTAATCCATGCTTGTCTGCTAAAACTAATGTGAAACGAGTGTGTGTGCATGCATGCATGCGTGTGTGTGTGTAGGTAAGGGAGATAACTAATATGAGCTAGTCAAAATTTTTGGAAACTAAAGATGCAAAAAGGTATGGATCCTGTATTTAAAGCTATATGTAGGTATGGTGGATCTCCATTGTTCAGTGATGAGGATCCAGGTGTTTGATTAAATGAATAACATGTGACTGAGTATTCTAACTCTCAAGCATAATCAATGTGACAGTGACAAGGCTGTAACTTCTGAATTACAGGGACAATCTCTACTACAGGCTTCTATACAGTTTCCATATAGTTTCACTAACTAGATGTGGGCCAACCAAGGCTAGAGAAATAACATTTTTCCAATATACCACAAATCGAATTGAACCTTGCAGTTATGACGTGAACTTCTTAACCAATTTGTCCATACTGCACTTATATTGTTCTCAATGCAAGATTCATATCCACTTGCCTCTTTATTTTCCAAAATTTTGGTTAGTCAGCATGAGCAATTATCTCTGTTTCTGTTGTGCTGTTTTAGAATCTGCCACATACAAAAACTATCTTCCTAGTTAGCCTTCCTTTGGTATTGCTGCACCTCTTATGTGTCCATAGCTTACACTGGGTACATTTTATAGAGTTTCTACCTATACCTTTTTTACCGATCGAGCAGGGCCATCTACCTGAAGGGGGTTTGTGGTTTGTCTACCTTTATACTTATTAGGACTTTGGTTTCAGCTAGGTTGACTCTAAGGCTCTTCGATTCTAATCCTTGCTTCCACACCCGAAACTTCTCCTCTAGTTCTGATAGTGACTTAGCAATTAGTGCAAGATCATCAGCATAGAGGAGCTCCCAGGGGCATCCTGTCTTGAATTCCTCTGTTATTGCCTGGAGGACTATGATAAATAGGAGGAGGCTGAGGACTGAACCTTGGTGGACCCCTACCTCTACCAGAATTCTTCACTGTACTCGCTGCCAACCCTCACCTTACTGACAGCGTCCCTGTACATGGCTCGCACAGCTCTCAGTAACCATTCATCTATCCCTAGTTTCCTCATTGACCACCAGATAAGGGATCGGAGGTCCCTGTCAAAGGCTTTCTCCATGTCAACGAAAGCCAGGTACAGAGGTTTATCTTTGGCTAGGTATTTCTCCTACAGCTGCCTTACCAGACATATAGCATCAGTAGTGCTTTTCCCTGGCACGAATTCAAACTGCATCTCATCTAAGCTGACTCTCTCCCTAATTAGTTTGGAGCCTGGTGTTGCCATCCGGTTTCACCAGTCCTCAGTCAAATCGTCCAACCCATGCTAGCATGGAAAGCGGACGTTAAACGATGTTGATGATGATGATGATGACCATCTCAGTGACCTTCATTACCTGGTCCAACAACTTGATAGCTCTGTAATTATTTGTGTCTAAAGCGTCACCTTTACCTCTATAGCAGTTGACTATGGTGCTGCTACACCAGTCATTGCGTATGACTCCTTCGTGTATCACCTGGTTAGCTATACGGGTGACTAGACTGTAGCTGACACTGCCAGAGATTTTGAGTATCTCTGCAGTGATTCCTGATGGGCCGGGAGCTTTCCCTGTCTTCATACTCTTGATTGCTTTATCTACCAAGGAACTGTCAATTAGGATAGCTGGTCCCTCTGTTGGGTCGACATTTAGCAGACTCTCTTTCTCCCATTCATTCTCTTTATTAAGCAACCTTTCATAGTGGCGTCTCCAAACCTCTCTCTTTGCGCCTCATTTAATGCAAGTGAACCATCATCCATGCGGACACATTTCTCTCCTATGACATCACTATTCTCTCTCACACACTGTCTTGCAACACAAAATACCTCAAGTCTTTGGTCCTCACGGCACAGAACATTGGCAAATTTTTTGTTATCTGCTTCCCCTCTGGCTAAATAAACCTCTCTCCTAGCTTCCCTTCTGGCAGTTTGATACAATTCCCTGCTACCACTGTTCTTCCAATCCTTCCAAGCCTGTTTCTTTTTTCTAATAGCCCTGTCAACCACGTTCCACCACCATGTTACTTTGGGTTGAGAGGGGACTTTGCACCATCCACAGATCTGGTCAGTGGCTCTCAGCAGGTTGTCCCGTAGAAACCTCTAGTTTTCTTCCACATCCCCTTCTATTTCATCAAAGGCTTTGAGTAGCTTCCAGACCCTTCTCCTCCAGGCTGGTATACTTCTGGGCATCTATTTAGTCCTGATCCCGAAGTTGCTAACTACTAATCTGTGTTGAGGGGTACATTCTTCGCCTGGGAAGGTTTTGGCATTTATAAGCCGTCCTCTTTCCCTTTTTCTTGCGAGGATGTAGTCAATTTGGCTAGTGTGTCTGCCAGAACGGTAGGTGACACGCAGGTTTCCTGATGTTGGTATTGCAAACTGTAAGATCATTTACATCACAGAACTCCAACAGTCTGATTCCCTCCTCATTTCGGGAACTAATGCCATATCCTACATGTACGCCATGAAAGCCCCCTGCATGTTGTCCAACATGTCCATTGAAATCGCCAGCCACAAAGAGAAGGTCCCTGTCATTTGTCAACGAGGTTGTCTGCAATAGGGTGTCATAAAATTAGTCTTTCTGCCCATCCAGTAGCCCCGGTTGAGGGGCATAGGCCGAGATAACGGTAGCCAACCTAGTGTGAAGCACTAATCTAATCTTAAGTACTCTGTCACATACTCTGACTACCTCGATTACCTTATCAACTCATTTCTCAGCAAGAAGTATACCCATGCCCCTGACCCCGTCAGTGTTCTTTGCCCAGAAAATCTTGTACCTGTGTTCTTTGCCTGTGAGGAACCTAGCGGAACCTCCTCTCCACGTTACTTCTTCGATGCAGCACAAATCTACATGTCTCCATTCAAGCATCCCAACAGTCTCACCAGACCTACCTTTCAGTGTGCTGGCATTGAGTGTGCCAACTCTGAGGGTGTGGGCGTGTGAGACCCTGGGATGAGGGACATCAGTGTCATGTACCTGAAAAGAAAGCTTGCATTTGGCAGAATTCATAAACAAGCAATAGCCTACAACCTACATACACTACACTATTTTTATGTGCTATATGATCGATAAACCCTGGGTAGGGGTGGAGATGGCATTAGGCCCTTAGAAGTGTTCGCAGGAGACAACCAAGGATGACAGAGAATAGGAACTTCCGGTACTGGTGGAGGGGAATGGAAGGGCAGGCGTACCGCAAGCCAGCAAGTTTGGGCGAGAGCATCTTCTGCACTTGTATACTATGGTAGACAAATTCTGAGAGAATGAATTAACAAAATGATAAAACTTGAATAAAATAAGATAAAATAAATTAAATGTGTCGATTAACAGATATACATGAACTTAAGACAAACAAGGAAGACAAATCTATTGGGCTATGTTTACATGATAAAAAAATAGATAGATAATAAAGAACGAATGGGGTGGGGGATAGGGTTATGATCTACAATATACATATATACGACGGGCTTCTTTCAGTTTCCGACTACCAAGTCCACTCACAGGTTTTTGCTCGGCCTGAGGCTATAGTAGAAGACACTTGCCCAAGATGACACGCAGTTGGACTGGACCCAGAACCATGTGGTTGGTAAGCAAGCTACTTACCACACAGCCACTCCTGTGCCAATAAATGCGCCCTTTTAAAGCCTAGCCAGGCTCATGGGCCCGGTTTCCCAGTTTCAATGGTGTATGCATTCCCCAGCTGGACGGGACGCCAGTCCATCGCAGTGTTACTCATTTTTGCCAGCTGAATGGACTTGAGCAACGTGAAATGAAGTGTTTTGCTCAAGAACACAACGCGTCGCCCAGTCCAGGAATCGAAACCACAATCTTACGATCATGGTGCTGACTAGTTTTTACTTGGATTATGTAATTTTGAAGATTGAATTAATAATCAATTAGGATAATACGTAAATACTGTCATTTTCAAAATATGCGCATAAACTGAAAGAAATAATACTTCTATTCATGTCATATTGCAATTATTACAATAAATTGTCACTAGACATGTTTCTTTTGAAAGAATGAAAGTATTTCATTACAAAGTATTGAAAGAAAGATATATTGATAGTGTTTACATTCTACATGTCTTTTATATCCTTGTATACAGAAGGTTGATGGCAGTAATTACATGTATTTGTCCATAAATTCAAAAGATCACTGCTGAGTTGGCTTCATGTTTTGTTAGGGTACATGAATTTTATTCGGTGCATTTTAGAGAGCAGTTATAATAAATCTGAAGAAACACCTTTTTCAATACATCATGCTGTTGAAGAAATGTTGGTACATATTATACACAGAAGGTACTTTTTTTCCAAGGTTTCAATGCCAAAAATAGAGATGAACACAGTATTCAAGTGTATATTATACACACACACACACATATATATAAATATATATATATATATATATATATATATATA
>NC_068982.1:114830771-114832721 GCF_001194135.2 Octopus bimaculoides
TTTATTAATCTGATGAAAAGCCAGTGTAGTATGCATTTTTTTTTTGTAGCCTTATAATAATAATAATGTTCTGTATTTATGTACATGCATGGGGATATTTTTGACTTTAGCAATAGTAAGTAACTCTTTTAACAAGTATTAGTAAATTTCCTGTGTAGCTTTAGTAAGAAGATAAACTATTTTTGTCTGTCTGTGAGCATATTGTGTATATAGATGTTATGTTTAATTTTGTACATAGTTGAAAACAATCTGTTTAACAAGTAGAGAATCTCTTAAATGATCTATACCTGTATTATTTAGAGGATGAAAGTTAGTTATTTTGGAATAAATTTTACACTTTCCAACTTGTCAGAAAAAAAAGGGCAAAATTGTAAAATTTTGACACAACCATGGGCAGAAGGACAAGTTTTTAAATAATATATTTTGGCATGTTTTGGTAGTTCACATTAAGTGATCTGGAAGACACTTGATACTTTATAACATAAACCTTGCACTTGTTTGTAGTTTGATTGTTACCTGTTTGGAGGGCAGTGGAATGGCAGATAAAATGCTTTGTGCTCTTAGGTTATCTTGTGAGTCCAGATCCTCCTACAGTTAGGTCCTTTTGGAGGCTATTAGTGCCAACCACATACTGGGATTTAATCAACTGTTCCTTCCCAAAAATCTATTGGTTTTATGCCTCTTAGAAATTCTTATTTATTATTAAATTGTATTCTATTGCCAGTCCTTCTCACTTTAGTCAGAAGAGGAAGGCTGACATATACCCAATTTAAACTGTCGTAAGTGATTGCGGACAGCTGTGTACAAGGAGGGGTTCCAGAGGATGATTGAGTAAACTGTTTAACCTGCTGAAGAATAACAGAAAGCTGTGAGAGATTCCATTGCTGGGGTTATGTGAAAGTGCAGAAGGACAGAGGCTGTTTATTCTCTCTCTCTCTCTCTCTCACATACACACACACACATGCTGACACCTGAATATTAGTGAATGTAAGTTTGTCTATGAAGCAGAAAGGCTTTTGTTGGATGCTGTCCAGGATGTGTTTCTTAAGTTCATAAGTTCGTTTTAGCCATCACAACGGAAGTCCTGATGTTTGATAGAGTAATCTGAAAGTTAAAGGGGTAAATTGAAATTTTCCATTGTAATGAAGTTAATTTTACCTAATCCATACAAATTCTTGATTATTTTAAAAATTAACTGAACATTGACAATGTTTTTCATTAGAAATATCATGAAAGTGTTAAGCTTTCTTCATCGTTATAAGTAAATGTGCATTTATCGACCCCTTGTATAGTCCCATCGAACACTTTGGAGGCCCCTGGTATATGCAATAAAACTAAATACAACTGGGCTCTATAAGTAAGGGACATAACTCTGGTGTATTGTATAAATTGAAATCTATTGGAACTGCTTTGTTACGTTTTGAAAATTTGGAAACAACTGTTTTGAAACTACATTGGAATAGAATTGGCATTCTTGGTCTGCAGATAAGGTATTGTCAAATATATAGAGTTACTATAAGGCAAATTAGCTAAGAGGGTCCTATACTAACTAGCTGGCCATGAGTTCAAATCTGCTGTAGAATTTTGATATGTCTCGCCTGAATGATATATCAAAGTGTACATGGGAGACTTATATTAACTGACCATGTATATTAGTCAGTATAAACTGTTGTGTATGGTCCGATATATGTAAAGATAGTGTAGTCTTATATATATATATACATACATACATACATACATACATACGAGCGAACACATCTTACAATGAAGTAGAGAAATTTGAAAAGACAACACGAAACCGGTTATTTCTCCAAATACAATGTTTATATACCCAAAAAATTTTATAACATTTTTCTGACATAATTTAAATATATACTTTAACCATGTAACACAAGCCTTCTGTAGTTGTTTCACTCTTATTATCTTATATATATATATATATATATATAT
>NC_068982.1:114833842-114848399 GCF_001194135.2 Octopus bimaculoides
GTATGTATGTGTATATGAATTCACCTACATTTTGTTTTATATATATATATATATATCCTGCAGGATTTCAGCTACCCCATGAAGAAAAATAATGGAGAAATATACATATCACATATCTAATTCATGATTCTTGAAATATTCAGTTGGTGTGTGTGCATGCACTTGGACCCTCTGCTCAGTTCCTTTCTCAAGATACACATCGTTCTTCACCTCCCCAACTGCAGTACCTCCATACCACTTTAGTTGTTATCCATCACTCATCCATTAACTCTGATCTCCACCCATTCCTTGATCAGCCTTACTTCCTAGTGTGCCACCAGATTACCTCTCCTTCCTCACTTAACAGACATCCCATCTTCCCCATACACCACACCTGTTTTTCTGTGCTTGCAGAGGTTGGATGAGGACGTATGTGAGGCAGAATTTTATAGCCACATGTCCCTCCTGTCAATAATTAGTAATAATTTTATTAATTTTTATAATGCTCCAACATTAACACTCAAACTTTTTGCTGTCCTCTTCATATTTTAAGATCAAATTTCTAATGTTACTATGTATCTTTTTCTCTTTGTCTCTTTGTGAATCCAAGAGTATAAGATATTTTGTAGATTCTCTTCTTGCATGAAATTCTCTTGATTTGTGTCAATGTTTAGGATGTTTTTCAATGTTAAAATGATTTTTAAAAAGATTACAGAAACCATGCCTGTAATTTACAGACAACTTGCCATTACCCTAACTTTAATAATATATTAATTGTAAGGGCGGCAAGCTGCCAGAAGCATTAGCATGCTGGGTGAAATACTTAGTGGTATTTCATTCTTAGTTCAAATTCTGCTGAGGTTGACTTTGCCTTTCATCCATTTCGAGTTGATTAAATAAATACCAGTTACACACTGAGGTCGGTGTAATCGACTTAATCCTTTTGTTTGTCCTCTATGTTTAGCCCCCTGTGGATAATAAAGAAATAAATATATTAATTGTAACAAAAATTATTTTAGAGAGAGAATATCATCAAATAAAAGAAAAAAAACCTATGACTTATTTTGATCATAGTGAGGAGTATTTGTTTTATAAAATAAATTTATATTGAGTCTTATTGAAGGAGATCTTATCTCATGGAACTGCAGAATTTTTTCACAGAAAACTGGTTCCTCAGAGTCTCTGAGAAATACTGTACATTACTTCAGATTCAGATTGGGCAGAAATCTTTATCTTAAATTCCAAAATTCCAAGGTTATCTGATGTTTCACTTGTGTGAAACACCAGATATCTTTGGAATTTTGCTTGCAATGAATTGGTACCCTATCCAAAGTGAGATTTATCTCTCATCTACATCAGCACCATGAAACTGAAGCTAATATTTGACCCCCTAAGGCTTGAAAAGTCTTTACATTTCTTTTTCTGTTCAGTGTTTGATTGAATTGATGAAATTGCAGATTACCAGTAATATACTGAGATCTTCAATGAACTGAGTTCTCTCCCTGTTAAATTTGCAGCTTTGTTTCTGTGTCAGAAATTCATCCCTATCACTTTTTTCTCTCTTACTTTTTCCCTTCATCTTAGTTTATTTCATAATTGTCTATAAATATTTCATATGATTTCACAGATCTCTTCATGGGGAAATTTGTAACTGTCTAGATTTGCAGTTGGTGACTCAATTTAGTTTGATAATGTAAGTATCTAAGTATGATTTACATGCAGAAAGTGTAATTACTCTTTAAAATATTTAAGTTGCAGTGTTTTTTTGCTAACATGGAAAACAAATGTTAAACAATGATGATGTTACCTTCTTATCCTTATTGTACAGACTTATACCATATTTATTCATTTATTTATGTTTTATATCATTTTAATTATTCTCATTATTTTTCAGATATTTATTCATCATGAGTGAAGCATGTGAGTTACCTCCTTCAAAGGGGTCTACCGTCCAAACAAAACCAGACAGTGTAATTGAGCAGATGTTAACCACTGTCCAGGATGGAGAACCTGAAGAAAAGCACTGCCTCAGTTATGAGTGTGATATCATATTGGAATGTAAAGTCTGTAGAAATTTGTTTCGTGTTATGCAAAGCTTCCTCAATCACAAAAAAGTCAACTGCCTTCAGTATCTCATTAGCTTTGATGTTCCTGTACCGACAAAAGAAAAAGAAATTGACAAAACTACCAGTGAAAATTCTAGACCAATCACTAAGGAAAAGTCTGATGAAATTCCTTCAACTAAAGAACCATCACCAGACAAGACAATATCCAAGACTGTTCCAAAATCAAAAGGTAAAGCAGAATCTTCTGAAACCAGTCAAGTAAAATCTTCTGAAACCAGTCAAGTAAAATCTTCTGAAACCAGTCAAGTAAAATCTTCTGAAACCAGTCAAGTAAAATCTTCTGAAACCAGTCAAGTAAAATCTTCTGCAGTGTCACCTAAAGAAGTAATACCTGTTGAAAATAACGATCCTATGAAACTGAGGAATTCCCGTAAAAGAGATGTACAGCAAAAGGAAAGTATTGTTTCAAAGAAAGACAACAAAGACATCGTTTCTCAAAAACAAGACAGTAGCCATAAAAAGGAGAGCAGTTCTCAAAAGAAAAATGTCAGTGTCCACAAGAAAGATAGTACCAGTGATAAAAGAGATAGTTCTACAACAAAACGCCAAAGTCTATCAGAACAGAAAGACACAACATCACAGAAAAGAAATAGCAGCAGTCATAGACGGGACAGCACTCCACAGAAAAGAGATAGTAGCAGCCATAGAAGAGAAAGTTCTTCTCACAGGAGAGATAGCTCTGCTCATAAAAGAGATAGCTCTGTTCATAAGAGAGATAGCTCATCTGAAAAGAGAGAGATAACTCATAGGAAAGATCTGTCTTCAGAAAAGCGAGAAACATCCCAACATCGAAGGGAAAGAAGGGAAAGTATTTCTGCAAAAGAAAAACAAAGTAGCTCTTCTGAGAAAAGTACTCCTCACAAAAGAGAACCTGAAAAACGGGGAAGTTTAACCACAAAGAAAGATAGTTCAGATAAAAAAAGGCATGCTCCTCCTAGAAAAGTAAATACTAATTTGAAAGATGGCCATGAAAAAATGGATGTTAGTAATAATGAAACTTCTGGTGGCATTGAAAAAATGGATGTCACTGTTGAAACAAGATCAGTTGTAGCAAAGAATCT
Source organism: Octopus bimaculoides (assembly GCF_001194135.2). NCBI lineage: Eukaryota > Metazoa > Mollusca > Cephalopoda > Octopoda > Octopodidae > Octopus > Octopus bimaculoides. Next base: position 114,837,009 of record NC_068982.1, read on the forward strand.
AACTAACCAGAAAGGGAGTTCTCTTGGAAAAATGGAAATAGATGACAAGAATGAAGCTAGCACAGTGAAGCAAAAAGATACTCTTGTACAAAACAATGCAACTGTTCAGAAAAAAGATACAGTGGCTGAGAAAAATGTTTCCACCAAGAAAAATGATGTTGCTACTCAACAGAACAAAGATGGTGGTCAGGTAAAGGAAACAATATCTGAAAAAAGTGTTGCTGCTACCATTGAGAACAGGAACACTGTTTCTGATAAAACAGATACAACTTCTCAGAAAGATGCTGTTAATTTAAATAAAGAAAATAATGTTGCTAAGAATGAAGAGTCTCAAGAGAAAAGTGCCATTATTACTAGGAAAAAAGATTCTATACCTGAAAAAAAAGATTCTATACCTGAAAAAAAAGTTATGGCTACTGAGACAAAATCTCCCAGTTTTCATGAAAAACCTTTTGCGATTGGAAAAAAAGTTGTCATTGTTGAAAAGAAGACTGTTGCTACTGAGACAAAACAGACTTCAAATCAAGAAAAAGTGGTTGTTGCTGAGAAAAATGATAGCAGTGTTCAGAAGAAAGATATGGCAACAGAGACAAGATCTGTTCAAAAAAAAGAAAGTAATGTTGAGAAGAAAGACATGGCAACAGAGACAAAATCTGTTGAGAAGAAAGATAGCTGTGTTCAAAAGAAAGACATGGCAACAGAGACAAAATCAGTTGAGAAAAAAGATAGTGGTGTTGAGAAGAAAGACATGGCAACAGAGACAAAATCTGTTCAGAAAAAAGATAGTGGTGTTGAGAAAAAAGACATGGCAATAGGGACAAGATCTGTTGAGAAAAAAGACAGTAGTATTCAAAAGAAAGACATGGCAACAGAAACTAAATCTGTTGATAAAAAAGATAGCAGTGTTCTGAAGAAAGACATGGCAACAGAGACAAAGTCTGTTGAGAAGAAAGATAGCAGTGTTCAGAAGAAAGACATGGCAACAGAGACAAAGTCTGTTGAGAAGAAAGATAGCAGTGTTCAGAAGAAAGACATGGCCACTGAGACAAGATCTGTTGAGAAAAAGGATAGTGGCATTCAAAAGAAAGACATGGCAACAGAAACTAAATCTGTTGAGAGAAAACAAAGCAGTGTTCAAAAAAAAGACATGGCAACTGAAACAAAAGACAGTCACTTAATAATAGATGGTAAAAAAGTACTTCTTTTGACAAAAGAGACTGGTGCGCAAGGAAATAATGTTGTTGGGGAAAAGGAAGTATCTGCTGGAAAATCAAAAGAAAACAATGAGGTTCTTCCTAAAATATCTACCAACTCTGAAATGACAACTGAGCAAGTTGCAGCTGTAAACATTGCTTCTACTGCCAATCAGACAGAGCCAAGTGATAAAAAACTGGCTACAACTCAAAAAGAACTTGTTGAAAATAAAGATGCAGATAAGAAAATTGGATTGAATCAAGATTCAAATTCCAAAGTGCTTAATGAACCCCAAAATATTAGCATTCCAAACACATCGGAATTAAAGGATGTTAATGAAGACAATAAGAATGATGCTTCAGATAAGCTGAATCCTTTAATTGCTGGTGTTTTGGATGCTTATCAGCGCTTCAAGGATAAGACACAATCCCAACCAAAAGTAGAGGATCCAGCAAGCAAGGCAAATGAATTAGACATTATCCCAGATGCTAATGACAAAAATAACCGATCTGAAAAAAAAGCTGAAGAACCTAGTGCAACTGAGAAGGATGCTGCTGCCGATAAGTCAAAACCTTCTGGAGAGCTGGATCTGGACAATAAAGATCTGAATGATCCAGAGAGATATGAGTTAAGAAACAGATTGCGTTGTCCAGATTGTGGTCTCGAGCTGACCAATATGACTAAGCTTGCTAATCATATGTCCAAGCATTTGGCAGAATCAAAAGGACATTTTGTCTGCCCTATTTGCCAAAAGGAAACTCGCCTTGAATCATTTTCTGATCTTATTTTGCATTTAAGAGACCCACATTTCCTCAAAGATAAGCAGCTACTTCCTATGTGGAGGAATTTAATGAAGAATTGCTGGGTTGATGAACAAGATATGTCTGCTTCATTCCCTGTCATTGAAGCTGTCAAACGATCTGAGCGAAGCAATGAGGAAGCAGTGCCTGAAAAGAACTATAAATGTCCTTATTGCAGAAGGAAACCTAAGATTCTTCGATATTTTTCAGGCCTCATTGGCCATTTACGCTCAGCTCATGGCCTGAAACGTCATCAAATACAAAAGATACAAACAAAACTTCGCAAAACATCTGTGGTTGAAGTGGTGCACAAAAAAGAAATCGAGAGTACACGGCGCATGCTTTTTAAGTGCTCTTTCTGTTCTAAAACATTCAGAAAAAAGGCCACTATCAAACTTCATGTGAAGACATGTAAGAAACGAACTGTAGTTTCTGTAAAAGAAACTAAAAACAAAAAACCTCGAGGTAGACCAAAAACCTTCACCAAAATTGTGTCATATAAAAGTAAAAAAGATCACAATCTTGGAGAGCGTTCTAACATTGGTCCTATGGCAGCAAGTAATAGTGAGCTGTTGAGTGATAACAGACCAGTTCCTCTGACCACTCCTTCTTTGCATTCTAACTATATTGAATCACAGAGTGCTGCAAGCAGAGACATGGAACATTGCGTTGATGTTAATTTAATACAGCCTGTAAAGCTAGAAACTTTCTGGGTTTCAAAAACACCTGGAAAACCCTCTGAATGTGTTAAGTCAACTGTCACTAATTTAGAAAAACTGTGCCAGACACCAAGCAAAATTTTCAAATCAGAGCTTACAAAAATTGGTAATTTTCAGTGTTATTCTTGTAAAAGGTACTACTCAGTCCGGCAACATTTTGAACGGCATGTTCAGTTATGTACACAAAATCGTAAGATTGAAGAAATATCTGACTTTCAGGCTCTCCGTTGTCTGGAATGTAATCAATCATTTTCTTACTTACAACATCTTAAAAGACATGCAGCTAAGCATTTAGGCTTAGACCGATTTAGATGTAAGTTATGTAATTATTCAAGTTACTATTGGTCTGACACAAAATGTCATTTGACTTCTCACAAAGATATTGATTTTCGCTCTCCAGAATATTACATTGTTAGTGTGTCTTCATCTGAATATACCTCTCCTCAAGAAATGTCCAATTACTATGGATACCAGGGGAAAAAAATTGATCGTTCCCAGACAGTACTGAAGCGCCGTCATGAACCTAGCCAAACCAGCAGTGGTAGTGGTGTTGTTAAGACACTTGTTCTTACTGAACAAGATGGTATGCTTAAAGTTGTCAGTGATCCTAACCAAATTGCCAAGATGGTTGGCCAACAAGGCTCACCACCCTTGAAAAGGTTACGAATAGCCACCGACGTTACTCAATCTCCTGCAATTATGAAAGCTTTACCTGAAATACAAAAAGCAATTATGACACCTAGTTCTGAAAAAAGAGAATCTACATTACTGACAAAAAATCTTCCCTCCCCAACATTATCAGATCCAACTCCTTCTGCAGAGCAGTTTGAACCTGCAACTGATCCTGACAAACAGCACCAGTCCTGGGTTCGTAAACCTCTGAAGGACCCTGATGCTCAACCTTTCACTTGGGATGATGATGAAGAGGAAGAGACTATAATAGAGAGCACTCCAGTAAAAGCCAGTAATAATAGTAACACTACTAGTAGTACCTCTGATAGCAAAGATGATACCAATAAGTTGTTATCTACTGATAATTTGAAAAAATCCCCAAATTCTAACAACACTCCATCTGTTGACGAGACATTAAAAGCAGTTAGTACTATTGCTGTTACAGAGGAAAAACCCATACCTGACCAGTTTTCTGAACCACCGAAACTGAAGAAAGAAATTCCTGTGGAAACTGTTCGATGTACTGTTAGAGACATCAAGATGGAAGACAATCTTCAGATGCCAAGCATTTCAGGACCTGAAGTTGCTGTCAACTCATCTTCAGTTGCATCTGATACAGTGATGACTGTGATGTTTAATGAAAATAATGATATGATCCTTGTATCACCAAATCCTAGCAATTCTAATTCATCAAGCCAAGGATCCACTCCTCATAAAGAATTTTTCAGAGTTTCTCACCCAGTTTTGTCACAAGTGATTTCATCATCACAATCATCGTCATCACATTCATCTTATATTTCAACATCACATTCGAAGCCCACTGTGTCTTCAGTTATGTCGAAAACATCAACAAAGCCATTGAACAAGCCAAAAACCATGTGGGACATGCAGCATAAAAATGCACTCCGGCGCCTTCCCACACGGGGCTTGGTCTCCAATTCAACCTTATCATTTCCTTCAGCATCAAGGCGGGTAACTAAAGTGCCAGATCCTTTACCTACCCCAGTTACTGCTACCACATTTGTAAGTGTTACAACAGAATCCAATTCTACATCAGTGAACACATCAACAACTTCATCACAATCACAGTCAATACCAACTACAAAGTGAAATAAACAAAAGACATTTCTTAAGAAGTAAAAGAAGAAAATCTCAAAACATAGAGGAAAAATAAATCAAGCTGTTTATTAAAGTAACTCGAGTATGAAGGAGAAAAGACAATATTTTCTTTCTTTAAAATCTGATCACCAGCCATTAAAATGCTTTGTTTCCTTTAAACTGTTGTTGGTAAAATTCAGAACTAGATTGAAGTGTTGAATAATTATGTGTGTGAGTGTGTATAATATGATAGAAACATACATACGCACGGATTTATGTATATGTGTATGCATATATGTGTATATATATATATATATATATATATATACATATACACACACACACAGATATGCATATATGTGTATATATATATACACATATATATATATGTATACATATGCATATGTATGTATATATATATATATATATATATATATATATATATACACATACATAGATGCACACATATTCAGATAATCACCCAGACATACATATAACAAATTTTTATATGAATAGTTATCACTCCATTAAGATTATAAATTAAAACATTCAGCAACAAGAGAAAGAAAAACAAAATACAATTCCTCAATAAAACTGTACTATAATATTCAATATCGGAAGAGGTTGAACAAAGTAAAAAAGACTTTATTTATCTGTCAAATTATGAGTAGTAGTAATCATCTGTTTGAAACATTTAAGCAGTGTCATTGGTTATTCATTTCTCATTTGGGGAAGAAAAAAAATCACTCACGCACATGCACACACAGACACACACATGCAATACATACAAGGGAAACAACAACAACATCCAAACAAACAAAAATGAAAGAGTTACTCTTAGTATTCATAAATGACAAATCTGAGAAGAAAGGGTTTTTGAAAGAAAATCAGAAAAGCGTAGCCTTAGTGATTCCTACATTACAGTAGCATTTTTTTTTTAATTGAAAATTATTCCACTCCTAAATATCATAGCATTTGTATACATATACATATATGTGTATGTATGTGTGTGTCTGTGTATACATGATACATTCACACGCACAAATAATGTGTATTAGTGTGTAAATATACAAATGCATTATATATATATATATATATATATATATATATATATATATATATATATACATACATATAAAATGTATAGTGTTGGCTGTGTATGTGTGATGAAATGAGTGCATATTTACAAATAATATCTGTACATGACAAATAGATCACAATAATGCTAATAATAACAATTCATCTAATAACATACTTCATGTTTATTTAGGAGGGTCATAAGTGTATGCATGTAAAATATATATATATAAACATAATGTATGTGTATATTTTATTTATATGCACTTTAAGTCTGCAAATCGTTTTAACACAAAGGTTATATATAAATGATGATTTTCTTAAACCCAGTCTGTGTCCTCTTCATTCTTTTTTCTCAGTTACTATCTCTACCAACCAGTCTTTAGATAAAAGACTATGGGGATGTATATGTACTATAAATTTTCCTTGTGCTAAGCACCAGGAATTATTGTGTGTGTGTGCGTGTATATATATATATATATATATATATATATATAACACACGTGTGTATGTGTGTGAGGGTGTGCACTCTCCATTTGAAATACTGATTTTCTTAATAGCACATTTAGTAAACCATATAAAGTGGTTCATCTCTTTGAATGCTTGTTTGCTGGACCATTGTGGAAAAATTTCTATCATTTTGCAATTACAGTAATAAGAGAGTTGTGGTTGCTTTTCAGAGCTAAAATATATGTTTTATTTCTCTACTTCTGGTTTGTTTTCTTTTCTAATATATCTGTCTTAAAAATATTTATTGGATAATCTTGTCAGGGCAATCAAAATTATTTAACAAATTGCATCAAATGCATCTGAGGTTTTGTTTCTCCTTTTATACTATAGCAAGCCACAGCAAAATTTGATTTGATATACTACCAACATGTCATATTTAAGGATTATGACGTAAAAATTGGAAATTAGATTAGAAAAAATACTTACAAAAAAGGATTTGCTGAAATTATGCATTACTTCTGCCACACACTTACACATTAAGTTTCCAAACAATCTTCTAAAATATTTCTTTTTTATTTCTATTGAATAATTTAGTAGCTGTTTCTCTTTCTTGAGTAGAAGCTATTCAATGATCCTTTATTCATTATGATCTGATTTTATTAAGATAAATAGTTGTAGCGTATTACTCTAACTAGATTTGCAAAGATTTCATTTATTTAATTTCTTACTTCAAATTAGTATATAATATAATTCAGTCTTGGATTACGACTATGGATATAGATTTAAAAAATAAAGAATTCTATAGCTTAGCTTTGGTGGGTAGGGGTAGATGAAATCAATTGTTTTAACTTACTTCAGTTCATGATAGTGAGTATTCTGAAGGAGGACTTTTATGAATACATCTCAGATGTGAGAGCAATAGTCCAAGGTTATATTAAAAGTTACTCAAATATTTGTCATGTTTTTGTCTCAACAAAGAACAGATCATCCAAGGACTCTATTGCTATTAAAAAAAATATTGAAATATTTGATAAATGTTCAGATAATCTCCTGACATGGAAAATTGGTTTGGTAATTTGGCCTGCCACTCTGATTGGTTGTGTATTCAAATCCATTGCAGGTATTCTATTAGCTATTGGAGAAGACTACTTCATTCCATGTGCCTCAGTTCACCTAGTTGTTGGGAGAAATTATAAGAACATCTAAGAAAGTTTCCTGTGACATTTTGTCCAGGGGAAGATTTGTTTTTCTTTTCACTTAATGCTACAAAAACTGATGTTAAGTAGCAGCATATAAATTCCTGGAGTTTATGAATGGATTAACTATTTTAACATTACTTATTATAACAAATATGTATTTCTTTAAATGTAAACATATTTAATGAATTTGAAATACTACAACATTATAAGAATTGTTTAACTTTGACAAAAGGGCATTAAGGGAAACATTAGTACAGCTATCTTTGTTACCTTTAAAATATATACTTATAGTGCTGGCAAAGATAAATTAAATGAATATTTTTTCATTGTGAAAAGGAATATCAGAGGTTATTTCCTTTCTTAGTTTTTGTTAGTGTAAATTACAAGCAACTACAAAGAGTCTCTTGAATGTATTTATTAGATAGTTAACCATTCTCCTGATTTGTTTCTTTCAACAGCAAATGAAGAGTTAGGATTATAAATGACTGTGTGAAAGTTGAGTTGAGCCACGAATACATCAATACATTTAACAGAGTGCCTTATGTTTACTTTTGTGCTTGCATATTTGTTTATATGATTACGTGCATGTGTGTGTTGTATCTGAATTTTCAGAACTAAACATAGTATTTGGGAAATAAATATGTCATGTTTGTTTTAAAATCATTTCCTTAGATAAACTAATTTGCTTACAAGAAAATATCTCTTTTGTGTAAATCTTGATACTTCAAAATTTCCTGTGACAGAGATTTGCAAATGAATTTGCCACCTTTTCACATGTGGCAAAAAATACCCTACAAACTGAATTATGCCTTATATGTCATTAGCTTATATCTTGTGTGTTCACTGAGAATAAGATCTCATAAATTATTGAATCACTGAGTTTTCCTACTACAGAATTGATGAATGTTTTTTTTTTTTCCTCCTTATTGCTTGTTTAAATATGTTAAATATTTTCGTATCTTAATTACATACTTATTAAATCTGAAGCTTGATAGTGTCACTGGTGGTGAAACTTGCAGTCCAGATGCCAAGCTCTGCAACCAACCAAACGTTTGCAATTGTTATCAAGCTACTCTTTTATAGAGTGTTTGGCAATCAATTACTAGTTAACAGTTAATATTTGTTTCAAACATATAAAAATATATATATATATACATAATAATCTATATTTTTATTGATTAATCGAAAGTACTTTGCTAGAGATGGAATTATGTGATGAAAAAAAAAAATGGGTGGGTTTGTTTTCTTTTATTTTTCAATTTTTTTTTTGTCATAATGTTATTTTAGTCTCCTTTTACAGCTTCCCTCTTCTATGTAAGGCCACTTCCGTTCTTTATGTTAAATGTTAAAATATCCAGTTATTCATTTTGCTTTTGTGATGTATAGTTTTGCATTTGAGATGAACATTACATCAACATTAGATGAATGTTACCTGTTGTTGTGTGCCTCAGAAATGTAACAGAAAAGTAACGTTTTGTGGACTTAAATGTTAACATTCTGTAAAATATTTTTAACCAAAACTATCATCATCATTGTTATTTTTTATTTTTATTTATTTTAATTTTTTTTGATATTGCATTTACACTAGATTTTAGAAAGTAACTTAGATTGGATCATTGATACTGAGCTTCTGCTTTGTGGTTATTTCTTATGAAACAGATAATGCAAATCCAGAAGTATTGATCTTCTGTAATAAAACAAGTAACTTAGCATTGGATTGACCAAAACCTTGTGTAGTTGATGGAAACTGTGTGGAAGCTCATTGGAGAGACTGTTCCTGTTCTTAAATGGCACACTTAATCAGCCATCTAAGATTAAGTGTGCCAATTTTATACCCTCACCTGGCTATTGGGTGACTCAGTTGAATCCATTCCATTTCATGCATTCAGGCCAGGTTTTCTATCTGAGGATAACATCCTGCTACCAGTCTCAGAGACCCCTGCAAAAGTACATGAGCACTATCCTCCCTCCTCTCAATAAGCCATGTACAAATACTTTAATGAAACCCTTATATAGTTTTTCATAACATCAACATTGTTCTGTACTGAACACATTAAATAAAATCATTCAAACAATTGATTTTTTTCTTCCCTCATCTCCATCATTTGGAAAGGGTAAACTGTACAGACTATCATTTGTTGTAATCATGTGATGGTATTAAAAAAATTCCATCAAATTATTTATAAAATCATATATATATATATTATTATATTATATATGTGTTTATTATGTGTATATAAATATATGTATGCCTATAAATATGTATATATGCATATATATGTATATATATATAAATATATGTATGTATATAAATATGTGTTTATATTTATGTGTATATAAATATATGTATGTATATAGATATATATAAATATATATGTATATAAATATGTGTATATACATATATATATGTATGTGTATATATATGTTTGTATATAAATACATGTGTATATGTATATATATAAATTATATATATATATCTATATATATATATAGATAGATAGATATATACAGTGGTGCTATTTAATTTAAGAACACTTGTATACTAATGTTAGAATGGCATTTTTTATGTATTCAAGTTGTAAATTGTGAATTAAGATGTATATCAAAATAAAGAAAATTTCACAAACTTTAATATAGTATACAATTTTACAGCATAACATCAACATATTAATTTTAAATTAAAAATAGAGCTTAATTATCATAATTTATAGTGCCATTTAATTTAAGAACGATTTGTAACATTTCATTTTTTGCTTAAAAAAATTTATTCTGAGATCAAAACAAAACAGTAATAAGCTCACACAATCAGTATTTGTTTGGGTATCCAAAATTACTTAACACAGCTTTGCATCTGCGAAACAGAATTGTTCAGATCATTTATCACTGTTCCTGAGATTTTTTCCCAATTTTAGCTAATAATGTTACAAAAGTCATCCTTAATTTTTGGCTTACTACTTTGCACAGCTCTACCCAAGATCAGCCCAAACGCTTTCGGGCATATAGAAGCATAGTTTTATCCAATATTTCTAGATAGGACTTAGTATCCATAATGCCCTTGATTTGGATTATAGGACCAATGCATTTTTCAGATATGCACCCCCACATCATGCTTAATTGTAGGTTGGATGCATTCTGGATGATATTCTTTACCTATACACCTTCTTACATACTTCCTGCCATCACTGCTGAACAAGTTGAGCTTTGACTCATCCGACTACAACACATTCGACCAATCTGCTGGATTACACTTTTGCAAACTGTATTCGGGCATGTTGATTTTTTTTAAAGAAATGTATGGCTTTTTCCAAGAGACTCTTCCTAGAAGTCCAAATTCTTTGAGATGGCTTTATATGGTGGACACTCCAAGGGTAAGTCCATATTTTTGCCGAATTTCTTTCAAAAATGTCAACAGCAGTCATTTTACATTTTTTTAGGGACAGTCTATCAATGTCTATCCATTCCTGCCGTTGTTTTTCTTGGTTGCCCAGGTTCAGAGCTGTCTTTGTAATCATTAGTTTCTTTACAACAATGGAGAGCATTGTAGACAGTTTTAGAGCATCCAGCTTCATTTAAAATAGTTTCATATGACTATTTCAGCCTACTAAGCGGAACGATCCTCGCTCTGGTTTCTGGTCTTAACTTTTGTCTCTTCCCCATCACAACTATTAACTAACTTAAATATTGTAAATTACTCTACCTTTATATTAGTCAATACGGCAAAAAAAACCCCAAAATATGGGAAATCATTCTTCAATTCAGTGGCAAGGTAAATTACACAAAATAAAGTTTATTTTTAATTTGATATTTATATGCTGGTTTTGATAGGCATCTTAATTCACAATTTACAACTAGAATATATTAAAAAAATGCCATTTTATTATTAGTATACTAGTGTTCTTTAATTAAATGGTGCCACTGTAAATTTATATATAAATGTGAGTATATATGTATATATCTATATATATATATATATATATATATGTCATCATCATGTTTATATATACATATCAAAATATCTGTCAATATAACATGTAACAATTATTCAGTAGCCATTATAAAACTACTGAATAATTGTCACATATTATATTTACAGATAAACTCTTCTTTTTAAACAATATCGAGGTCTCTTTCATTCTTTTGTTGTCTTGCCATTTCTAGCAATATATATATATATATATATAT
>NC_068982.1:114850869-114864175 GCF_001194135.2 Octopus bimaculoides
ATAATATATGTATGTATAAATATTTATAATATCTATATATGTATGTATAATATATATATGTATATAAGGATATGTATAAATAAATATACATAGATATACATATATGTGTATATAATATATATATATACCAGTCCTCAGTCAAATCGTCCAACCCATGCTAGCATGGAAAGCGAACGTTAAACGATGATGATGATAGATATATATGTATAAGTATATATAATATCTATGATATATAATATATAAATGTATATATATGATATATATATATAATATATAATATATAAATGTCTATATGAATATATAAATATGCGTATATATCTATATGTGTATATATGTATATCTTTATATGTGTGTATATGTACATATATGTATATATGCATGTATATATATATGTTTATGTGTTTATGTAGGTATAGACGTGTGTGTTCATATATGTGTTTGTATGTATATGTGTGTGTGTGTGTGTATATGTATATTATTTCTTTGTTGATGTATGTATATATCTGCGTATATGTGTATATATGTATGTATATTTGTGTATATGTTTATATATGTGTGTGTGTGTATATATATAATGTGTCTATATGTGTATGTGTTTATGTATATATGTGTATATGTATATATATATGTCTATGTATATATATATGTGTGTGTGTATGTATGTATATATGTGTATATCCATATATATGTATAGATATGTATATCTCTGTGTGTATATTTGTGTGTATATATATATATATATGTGTGTGTATCTATGTATTTATATACGTGTATATGTATGTATGCATATATGTATTCATGTGTGTATACATATATTACATATATATATGTATATATGTGTGTATATATATATATAGATAGATATATAATACCTATGTATATAAGGGAAATATGTAGAGAATCCTTTATTGTTTTTGAGAGAAATTCAAGATACTGAAAATGACATTGAAGATTGCCAACATAATATCATTAGAAATGGTTGCTAGTATAAAACAACCTTTATGCTCTCTACTTACTCCGCTGTGTCTACAATATGAGAAATACTTATATATAAACAGCAGTCTGTATACATTGTTACATTTCTATATCACTCAGTATTTCACATAAAATTTCTTAGTTTTATTTTTTTTTTTTTTGACATCTTCATTATCACAATAAAACTTTGTTTCAAACTTATGATAATTTAATATCAGTGTTTTTATTTGTAATTTATTTAAAAAAAAATTTTTTTTACTTTGTCAGTGTACTGAAAACATTGCATTTATATATCTGTTACTAGTAATTATTACTACTATTACTTTATTTACATTTGATGGATATTTGTCCTCATCTTGTTTGTTGTTAACACGACATTTTGACTGATATACTCTCCAGCCTCCATCAGGTGTGTTGGAGGAAATTTCGAACCTGGGTTCTCATTCCTAAGGTATTTTTTGATGATATTATTAGTTAGGTCACTGCCTGGAATTGAACTCGAAATCTTGGGGTTATTAGCCGATGCCCTTAACCACTACACCATATGCCTGTGTGCAATTATGGAGTGAATTTTAGGGCTTATAAATCTAATATTCTCCTATCTTTCCTTAATACCAGTTCCGAATGCTGTTCATATCTGCACTCGGTCTGCGTAGGAGGTTGTTGTGTCCTAGCATATATGTGCTGCTTCTTATAGTTTTTGTTTTTTCCAGTGGTATTCTTTGTCTATTATTTTAACTTCATCCCACAGTGGGAGGTTGTCTCCATTTTTCCATACATGATCATCTATACCCGATTTATCAATATCTCCTCATGTCACAGCTTTGCGATGTTCGTCTACCCTTATTCTGAGGGGGCAGCATGTTTCACCTTTGTATAACCTACCACAGCTGCATGGGATGGAGTACACGCAGTCTTGGGTCATATTCTCTTCTGTTGGTGGTTTTACTTGAAGGAGATATTTGCGAAGTGTTGTATTACTCTTGAATACTGTCCTGATGTCATATGGGTCACATATCTTTTGTATCTTTTCGGAGAGGCTTTTCACATAGAGTAGACAGACTGTGAACAGTTTATTGGCTTCATCCTCTCTTTTCTTCATAATTGGAGTGGATAGTATGTTTTGCGGGTAGTTGTTACCTAGCTTGATCATTTCTTCGTGGTAGGTATCACAATCACTACTTATATTCTTTGCTCGATGTTTTAGGCAGCGAGCAATCCCTCTCTTTACACTGTATGGATGGTGGGAATTGAAGTTGAGGTATCATCCAGTGAAGGTCAGCTTGTGGTATACAGATGTCCTGAATCCATACTTGGTGCATGTTATTAATTCGTCCAGGAATGCTAGCTGATTGTCTTTTTCCTTTTCCATTGTGAACTGTATGGATGGCTTTATTGAGTTCACATGATCTAACAGCATTTGGACATCTTCCTGATGGGGCCAGAGCATGAAGGTGTCATCAACATATCGCAGCCATAGTGTTGGTTTTAGTGATGTTGATCCTAAAGCCAAATTCTCAAAGTATTCCATGTATATATTGGCTATTATCAGTGATAATGGCGAACCCATAGCTAAACCTTCTTGTCGATATATATCAGTGACCATACTGAAGTAAGTAGTTTCTACACAGAAGGTCAACATTTCCATCAGGTTTCTTATTGGTATACTAGTGCATTCTTTTAGATGGGTGTCTGTCACTAGTTTTTCCTGAATCACCGATAGTGCTTCACCAGTTGGGACTTTGGTGAACAGACTTATCACATCTAAACTCCAAGATTGGGGCACCAGTTATGCTGCTTCGAAACCTCAATGTACCAAAGCTTTGCAACGGCACACAACTTATAATAAAGATGATGATGCTAACAGTCTTGGAGACAACAATTTTGACTGGTAAAGCAAGCAGTGAGCCTGTATTCATTCCTAGAATTCCACTTATTCCTTTGGATATGTCTTTCCAGTACAAGCGCCTGCAATTCCCGTTGAAAGTGAGCTTTGCAATGAGCTTTAACAAAGTCCAGGAGCAGTCCTTGAACATGGTCGGTCTGAACCTTGCAGAACCAGTTTTCTCCCATGGTCAACTTGAACTCCTATGTTCTATATACTCTGGGAATGCCTTAAAGCCCTTTTCGAGGCTACTTTTGACTTCACAATTTGGGTATTTATGACTTATTGGGAATTCCTAAAAACAAGATCCTGTGTAAGACAGTTCTGTATTCTCTGTAAAAGCACAAAAACCGTTTTAAGAGCTACATACTTTGTGTTGTTGTTATTGGATTAGCGAAACAATTATGAGAACAGAACTAAGGGATAAGCCCTGCTTTTCCGGGAATTACCAGATATGTCAACTAGTTACTAATAGTAATAACTGTTTATCATTTTGACATAATTCCATATATTTTGGTGAGAGGAATAGTTAATTGACCTGTTAGCATTTAAACTGGCCAAAATATTCTACCTGTTTTATGTTCAAATTGGACAAATCTGGTCTCTCACATCTACCTTACAATGTCATTCTAAAAGTAAACAACCACATCATTGAAATCTCAAAGCTATGAGATTAATTAAAAATGATTTGAATGTATAAGCATTATATTTAACAAATTATTCTGAATGCAAAAGGGTTAAATCAACTATGAGATGATAAGAACAAAGTTTGATTTGGGTGAAATTTGAACTTTGATTGTAAGAGGACATACTAAGTGCTGGAAGTAATTTTTGTCTGATTGTCTACTGATTCTGCCATTCACTTACTACTTTTTAATAAGTTTTTGACACAAGATTCGTGACCACATGTTGGGAGATGTGATGGTGATAATGTTGGTGTAATCAATTAAATAGACCACAGTATTTTGCTGTTAATTATTTTATCAAACCTGGAAGGATGAAAGAGAAAGCCTGCAATGGTAAGGGATATAACTTAAGACCACGCAAATATTTTGTCTAGCTCTGCTGTTTTTGTCAATTACTATTCTCTACTTGTATGAGCCAGCAAAAGAAACTTCTTCATGATCTTTTAACCTACAATAAAAAAAAAAGCAGTCATATTTCCTGTAACCCACATCATCTCCCCTTATAAAAAGAAGGACACAGTAAATAAAGTACTCTTATATACTGTTCTGGAGCAAAACAATAACTAATAACGATTTTTTATTTTGGCACAACGTTAACAGGTTTTGGTGGTGGTGGTGATGGGGGTCTAGTCAATTGCATTGACTCCAGTACTTGATTGGTACTTATTTTATTGACCCTGAAATGGTGAAAGGCAAATTTGACTTTGGCAGAATTTGAACTCAGAACATAAAGATGGACAAAATGTTACTAAGCATTTTGCCCAGTGTGTTAACAGTTCTGCCAGCTCACCACCTTCATAATAACTAATAATTTCTTATACAAGCACAAGGCCAAAAATTTGAGGGGAGGTAACCATTGGTTAACTCAGTTCCTGCACATAACTGGTACTTTATTTTATGAAACTCAGATGGACAAAAGGCAGAAGTTGACTATGGCAAGATTTGAGCAAATATCAGAAGACATTTTTATCAGATGCTCTACCGATTCTGCTATCCAAACTATTAAGAAGCATAGAGTTATTTAAGTCAACTGATCAAATCAACCCTATGATTAACTTTCTATTTATGACCATCTTGGGTTTTTTTTAGGTATTGTATATCTTGGACTACACTACCTATTGTTACATTTTTATGGGAGTAGGGTATAATTTGAGGAAAATTTAGCTGTTTCTGCTAGCAAGCCAAGCAACCACAGAGTGTTCCTTCATTAGTTTTTATTTATTTTGTCATAAGGGCAGAGTTGTACTTATGACATTTTACAGGTCTTCTGAGATGGGGTAGGAGAAAGGTATCCTCAAACCAAAGGCCTGGCTTGAAATCTTTCTACAGAGTGGACCCTGTTAAAGGTGCTGAAATAAACATTAGCAAAACACCTCTGATAATTCACTGCCATTAGTGAAAAGAGTAGTAATAATATTGCATGAGTTTAAAAAAACACTGGAGGTTCACCTGATTATTTATCCTTCCATTGGCAGCAGAGTAATAATCATCATCATCATTAATTTCTTGATGAGAGAGAGCTTTTGTGTAGTCACTTCACATGCTTGCATTAGAGTGTAAATCTCTTTCAAATTATACATCCTTCTATTTTTGAAAAAGGAAGGATACATTGGATCATGTGATCTTTCATAAACTATCTCTGAAAACAAGCTAGGATAGTCATGGCTGAAATGTCTTTGACTATATGTTTGTTCTGTCAGTGCTGACCTGGGTCTAACAATATGGTTATATGAAATACAGAAATTATTATTATTATTATTTCCGAAAGACTTTCCGGTTGGGAACTATCATGGATAATTTCCAGATGTCCTTGGCCTGGCAGTGCTATTGGGGGCAGGGGCGCTACTGGTTCGAAATAAACTCTACAGGCATGGATGTCTGTAAGACGAGCTTGTCCAAGGTGCGCACAGAGTGATGAAACCATTCTGCACACCTTTGTTCAGTGTCTGGGCATTTCTGACTTGTAGGATTATATCGAACAGCTGCTGTTATGTGTGGGATGGATCCATCTGTTGGCCAAGTCTGTAGTGATGATCGCACCACTACCCTCCTTCAATTGGTCAGGCAAGGCATTTTCCCTTTGCCTGGTAGCTGTGGTGAAAGAGGTTGTTTGGTGGACAAGGCTGAAAGGCATGAAGACAGATAGATTCCTCTTTGGTAGAGCTCTCATTGACTTCAAGTTTCACTTGAAAAGGAAATTGAGAGTGGAGAGGGAAGTGATGTCCTTGAGTGAGTTTATTGAAAGGTGGGTGAAAGTTGTGAAAATGGTAAGAATGGATGGTACCTCTCTAAGTGTAGACCTGTGAGTTGGAGAGAAGGAACTGGAGAGGGCACTTGCTCATGGGGTTTCAGGGAAATCTCGGACAGTGGGGTTCCTTGATTATCCCTAAAGGCTTCCTGTATCAGGAGGGCCATCTCTATCATCTTCTATGCCACTTTTTTTTTGTTATCCTTTGTATGCTGTGCACATGTCCCTTTTTCAGTGTATACCATGTATACTTTCTTTCTTTCATTTTTTTTTTATCATTTCATTATATGTAAACCCCTACCTTTTATGTCTGTCTTTGTATTGTCCCCCTCATCCTTCACCCCTGTGGCAAATATATGATATCATTATTATTATTATTATTATTAAGGTGGTGAGCTGGCAGAATCACTAGCACAGTTGACAAAATGCTTTGTGGAATTTTGTCCATCTACATTCTGAGTTAAAATTTCGCTGAGGTCAATTTTGGCTTTCATCCTTTTGGGGTCAATAAAATAAGTACTAGTCAAGCACTGGATTCAATGTAGTTGACTAGCCGACTTCCTCCAAATTTCTGACCTTATGTTTACAGTAGAAAGGATTATTATTATTATTATTATTATTATTATTATTATCATTATTAAAGGCTGGCAGAATTGTTAGCATGCCAGGCAAAATGATTATTGGCTTTTCATCCATCTTTATATTCCAAGTTCAAAATCTGCTGAAGCTGTCTTGGCTCTATTTGAAGATTAACTGCCACCATCATCACTCTCCACCAAATGTAAGGACTTGTACTTATGTGAAAATCACTGTTTCAGGAAATGATTCTAATAAATCTACTGTTGGCTTGCTTTAATCCAGGCAGATAATGTCCACTGATACCAATGTATTAAAGGTACTACTAGGGAAATAAAGTTTTGTGCTAAGAAGATTATTTCCTAGATGTAGAAGGAACATAAATTAGTATCATACTCTGAGTATATATAACTCACCAAGACTGCCTAGACTTTGCTATACAATTTTTTAAATATAAGTTCTGGTCATATGAGAAAGTCAATTCAATATTTCTTTCTTGCAAGTTTCCTACCGTATGACAATAGAAGAAATACAAGATTATAATTTTTCTCACTATTGACCTCAATTTCATAGGCGAGCTATTTAAAAATATTTACTAATACTACATTCTGATTGACTTCATTTTTGACCCTTATGAGCTGCCGTATTTCTGGATGTGTACAAAGTACTGAACTGGATTAGAAGTAAAAATATTTATTTCTAAACTTAGAGAATATAACATCTCCTATTACTCCGAGTTTAGAAGTATTCTACAGGTTTGGCATTCAGGAGAGAGTAGTGCAGTGTCTAGGAGGAGAAATAGTAGATAGAATAAGTGAGCCTAACTTAAAAGGGTAGCGGCCATAGTTGTAGCTATGGAAGAGACAGGGAGAAAAGACAGTGCATTGATGAGTGAAGCTTTGTCAATCAGTCAGTTGAATTACATTCTTTTGGATGGAGTCTTGGATGATAGTATGTATTATCTGCTCCATCCTACATATCTAAGCAGCTCTTAAACGCTGGTCTTATATGAACTTTGTAATGATTCACCTGATTAGGATTGAAGTATTTCATTTTGTTAATGAGAAACCAAGTCCTTACAATGCAACCGTACCATATTATGCACTTTTATGAAAGTAGAATAATCAAATGGTGAGGAATTTCACTCTGCTATAATGAGGTTTTTGATTTGATCCATTTGTATATCTTCATCTTTTACCAAGTCTGCTGATTGAGCCAAGCTTTATGAGTGAAACTGAGGAGACAAAAGCTGTCTGGATGCCTGTGTGATGGATTGTACTTGTAATTTAAAATGTCTAGCCTTATCACATTGACTCTAAGAATTGTACTTGGGGTTTAGGTGCCTCTACCCTTAACGTACATGATAATTAAAAAATTGCATACTCATTGCTGAAACTGCCAAAGGTCCATTTTACTTTACACTTTACATAAGACATTTGTAGCAATTTTGAGAGTTTTTTTGAATTAGCTAATTTATTAACTTTTTAGTATGCTGCTTCATGTTTGAACATGTTACATTGCCTCTCCCCTCCCCACTCATTAAAATGATATTTGAAAACTGAAATTATATATGTATGTTTGTGTGTGTGTGTGTTATATATAAGTGTTTGTAATTAATTTTTTATAAAACCAAAACATTGCAAGTTATAAGAAATAATACAAATCAATGATTTGTACATTTATCTTGTATTTCAATATTTCCTGGTTAGGATTCCTTCTTCAGGAAATCTTTGGAGAAATGATGTTGTGGGATGACTTCTCTGTTCTGTAGTGTGCATGTGTATGAAGGGTTGTTTTGTGTTGCGACAGTAGCCAATCAGCTGTGTGCAGTTTAGTTCTGTTATTAACATATGGGTTGGTTTTGCTAATTAAGATAGCTTCTTTTATTCTCAAGTTCCCACTGTTTCGTTCTGTAGCTTCATTGGAAACCTGGATTGTTTTAGTGTGTTTGATGACAGAAGCATTAACATAGAGGTTTTCTTTAACCCATATGTCTAATGGCACTTCCAATGTAGAAGTTATTACATTTGTTACATGTGATTTTATACACCATGCAGGACTGCAGACATATATTTTCATTATTGATTGGAATGAGAAATGTACATATGTCATTGTTTTGTCTTGGCCTATTTTTAGTTAAGACCCTCCCGAGGAAGGGTTCAAAGTGTACTAGTCATATATTCACTCCCTCAACAGATTGCAACATTTACTTTTTCGCTAAAATGTAGCAGTTTTAAAAGACACGCCATCTTCGGATGTGTGGGTTTTGTGAAAGAGTATGGAAAGCCATTCTCCCTTAGGATTTTCTGGAAATGTGTGGTGTTGGTCACTCTGTCTCCTGCTTTGTTGCATTTACTGCTTATCCTAACATGTAGATCATTTTAGCTCTGATGAGCAAGGATAAATTACAATGCACAAATGGGCCCTTAGGTCACTTTGTAATCCCTGTTGATTAAAAATTACACACACACACACTTATATTTTTGGTTCTATTTATACTGTTTGTACCACCAAACACACACACACACACACACATACTTATGTTTTGGCTCTATTTATACAATTTGTACCACCAAATACACACACATATTCGCACGCTCACACACACAGACACTTACATATAAGGGTTGTATCAAAAGTAATGAAAAAGTAGATTAAAAAAAAAAAATTAACTGACACAGGCATTCAAATTGCACATGCTGGTATAGTAACTCTTTCTCCATGAGAGGTACTACTCAAGTCTCCTTCACAAGCATCTTTGATCACAACTTTCAAATCCTTTTCGAAAAATTCAGATGTACACTGTTGTACCCACTTCTTCCCTGCCACCTTCACTTTATGTGTGTCATCAGATCGTCATCGTTGAAGATGGTCCTTCATTGAATAGAACACGTGGAAATTGGAGGACATCAAATAGAAGACCACTGACCTGCCCAATTCGCAGATTGCCTGATTTGTTGTCAAAGATGTGTGTGATCACGCAGTCTTGTAGTAAATGTAAGCCTATAAGCATTATAAACTTTTCAACAACTACAAACGTCAAGGTTAGTTACTCCTGCTTAGAAACATCAGTTCTAACATCATACGCTACAATAAACATAAACACACAACACAGCCTCTTATACAAATTTGAACCTGCATCTTTCGAAATTCTACCAACTATCCAGTGGGAAGCTCCTGCCTCTCAAGGGCTGTGGTCTCTGGAGTCACCCTCACACAATCTGATGACATTACAAGACAATACGTGGGCACAGCATTCATTACCTTCAAGGGAAAATATACATATCATCTGCACTCTTTTGGATGCAAGGATAGGATAAAGTCAACCTCCCTGTCCTATTTTATCCGAAAACTCCATGACCACCGGAACAACTTCCCCAACATCGAATGGAGTATCATTTACAGGATCACTCCATACTCATGTCGAGTTCGTTGTTGTCAGCTCTACCTCCTTGAGAGATTATACATAATCCACCACCCTGCAGTATTCATCAACAAGAAAAAGGGACTATCTTGTTGACATGAAAGATAAAGAACTTCAAACCACAGGCCCCTGACAATCCAGATGTACCACCTTAGGCTTGCCTGCTCCATACTGAAGAGCACAGCACTTAACTTCTGGTGTCTGTATAGACTACAGCCATACTAACAGTCCAACTTAGCACCACCATATCTGGTTACTCCCAAGGAGATGCTGTTACCACCATAGTGTTAGTAGTCCTCCACTAACCTACAACAACATCCTATCCTGCCATGTGTAGCAGCAAATACAACGATTAGATGTTTGCTTAATAAACAATATTGCAGCTTCCAGGCTTAGTGACGACAGCTACCTATCAACACCCTGTTCAACCATATTGATATGAGAACAAAGATAAGAACTGATGTTGCTTCGGAACCAATAACACCACTTGATCTGAGTTGATTATTAGAAGTCTAACATAAAGAAACTATCTCGAATTTGTCTCATTTTCTGTTACTTTATCTCTAACTGCCTGACGAGCTAGGTTTGTTCTATAAGTCCACAAAACTTTAAGGTGCATAGAGTCAAGTCAAACTGTTATTAAATAATACAGAGAGGGAAATACCCCAGGAGAGCACTCTACTAAATGCAACTATAGCTAGGCCTAGCATTTGTAATATAGTGAGTTGAAAATCTTCGATTAACTGGGATGGAAACTCTACTCTCGCACAGGAGTAGTTAATCTCAAGAAATAAGCAAGGGAGATAACTCCAATAAAATTAATTGAAATCTTTGGAAAATATAGAAAATGCAGAATAAGTGTAGATTTAGCCTTTAAGCTTTCAACTGGTTGAAAGGAGTTATCTCCCTCGTCTGTTGTTTTTAGATTTTAAACCTTAAAGATTTTGCTTGCTACTTCTTTGGATAATATCAGTTAATCGAAGTTTTTCATCTCACTATATTATATATGTGAGACTAACTCGTATGTGTATTTAGTATGCATACCACTCTGTTGAAGTATTTTGTTTCGGTCATATCGTTGACATTCATAATCAGCACCATTACACTCCATCATACAGAAGCACACACATACGACCACGTATGCATGCACACACACACACACACACACACACACACACACACACACACACACACACACACACACACACACACATCGTTGTATGCTACCTCATCATAAAACCTTGTTATAACGAAGTCTAGTATCACAATTTAACAGCCAAAGTCCCCATGAGGAGTTGTTCCATTTCTTTATAAAAGCGTAGAAAAGTAAGTAATCAGTTAGTCACATATGGCTTTCTTTTGCTTTCGGGAGTGCTTGATCGTGCTGCGTCGTATCACTTGTTAGAGCCTACTTCTGATAATAAATGACAAAAATTAATTCTGCAATCCTGTTAGCTTATCATGTCACATAAGCATAAAACAATATTATTAGATAACAAAAGAATTAAATAGAGAATAAGATGTGGGATCATTAGGACTTCCACTGTCAACTTGAAAAGCCATACGTAATAGATTAATCTGACAACAAAGTTATGATGCAAATTACGAGCAAAACGCTTGTAACTAGCACGGATACGTAGTATAATCATGAAAAATATAGAAAAAATGTTAATTGTTCGGGTAGATGATATGTCATAGCACCGATCGCCACTCTCCAAAGCCATAATACAGCAAAAGGCAATGAAACAAAAAGAAGCTGAAGATGTCACATTTATTGCTTTTTGTAGACCAGTCTAATTTCCGTAGCGTTTGGAAAACAAGAGAATCAGTTTAGCGCTGACAGCCAGAACGCGCGAATGAATACAAACTTCCCCATGTGTATTGCTCTTACGAAAAGGCCTTCGATAATGTCGAGATGAATTGCAGTGTTGAAGTCTCTAGAAATGCAAAGTATCGAGGCGCAATACATCAAACTGCAAAATACATATCGCTCTGCTATCACCACCAGTTCTAACTGTGAAGGATGTCACGTAAGGAGTTCCCATCTCTCCAAAACATTTACCGCATGTCTAGAAATGGTCATCAAAGACATTGACTGGACAGGTGGTATGAACATCAATGGCAAGCAACATCTCTGATTTGCAGATGACATTGTACTCATTGATGAAACTACAGATCGGCTGCAGACCATATTAACAGAGCTGAGCACTTAGAGCTTAGTAGTAGGTTTAGTATGAACCGCATGGAAACAAAATATATGCGGTTGGAAGATGCAAGGTCGAATAGAGGTGGGAAGCGATTAAATCGAGGAGTATATCTACTTAGGGCACAAAGTGAATATGAGTTGAGATATGGATGCTGAAATCTCAAAGAGAAAAAGAGTAGGATGGAAGACATTTAACTTAACAAATGATGTACTTCAAATAAAACTAAACTGGTATACGTGCCAGACTTTTCAATAACATCGTCTTACCTGCGCTGTTATATGCAAGTGGGCTACTACGAAGAGGATAGAACATCGATTGGCTATGAGGCAAAGGATCATGGGAAGATCCATGCTATGAATATCATTACGAGAGAATATTCAAACCGACGAAAGAACATCGATTGGCTACGACATAAAGGTTCATGGGAAGATCCATGTTCGGAATATCATTAAGGGAGCATATTCAGAGTTGAGTGAACGATTTGATTGCAGAGTACCGAAATCACAAGTTCTGCTGGGCCAGACATGTTGCAAGGTTCATAGACAACAGCTGGATCCGTGCAGTTGCCAAGTGGTATCCAAGAGATCAGAAAAGACCACTTGGAATGTCCTCCACGACGACGGGAAGACGATTTAGTCAGACAAAGATGGAAAAGAATGGTGCAATGGAGACAATTGGAAGCTCATTGTAACCAGTGATGTATAACAGTGTCTGATGGTCTGGTCGATGTTGTGGCATATATATATATATATGTGTGTGCGTTAAAATGGTACAATATAACGGTTATTCTGTTCAATTGTCCAAACATACCAGATACTGTCCGCTCTTTACATCATACGCTGTGCTTGTGAATGTACTTAAATCTTAGCCGTTTGAATTATATTACACGCATACACACACATTCGGGCGCGCATGCGCATGTGTGGTGGCAGGTCTCTGCTTAAATTCGAAACCAGGTTTCATTAATCACAGCAAGGAAAGTCGTTGCTTAAGAATTAGCTAACCTTGATATAAGCTCCTTCATAAAATCAGAAAATACAGTGCAGAAAGGGACGCAGCCAACCGTTTGTCGGTCTTTAATCGACTATCAGCTGACTGTTTTCACAGCTAGATTCATCAGAATTGAATTTCTGGAACATTAGCTATCTTAACGAGATTACTAGCATGAAACTAAAAATTAGGGCGATGACATTCGTATATTTCACTCACATTAATCTCTCCTATTTTCTCTGTTATTCCGATTATATATATATATATAATCGGAATATATATATATATATATATATATATATATATATATATATA
>NC_068982.1:114865370-114867572 GCF_001194135.2 Octopus bimaculoides
TCTTTCTCTCTCTCTTTCTTTCTCTCTCTCTCTTTCTTTCTTTCTCCCTCTCTTTCTTTCTTTCTCTCTCTCCTTCACGCGCGTACGCACAGATTTGACTTCGCCATGTCAACAAACTTCAAAATTGGTAAAAGTTTATCGATTTTTACAGCTATACGCGGGTGCCTCTGTGAGAAAAAGTTGACAAAAACACAGATAGAGTCATGAACAATATCCTCCTAAAATTGGAGCGACATGTGTGCTAATTTGTGGACGTGCATAACCCACATCACGTACACACACGCCAAACATCTTGTGTTTTATAGATATTGATATATACATAGGCGTAGGAGTGACTGTGTGGTAAGTAGAGCAAGTGTGGCACCTAAGGCAAGTGTCTTCTATAGCCTCGGGCCGACCAAAGCCTTGCGAGTGTCTTCTATAGCCTCGGGCCGACCAAAGCCTTGCGAGTGGATTTGGTAGAAGAAAACTGAAAGAAGCCCGTCGTATATATGTATATATATATATATATATAAAATTGCTCAATACACCCTTCAAAAAGTTTTTAGTAGATTTTCCTGTTACTAAATATATTTTCACCTAGTGAACTGTTTACTTCTCAAGTACAACACTAGAAATCAGTTGTTTTGTTATCTTATCTGTAAAATGCCTTCCTCTCTTCGTTTATAGACACTAGTGAATATATTTTTCTAAGTATTTTCTCTGTTTTATTTTAGCACTTTTTGTTTGTTCATAGCTTCTTGGTGTTGTGTGTACTATACGTTAGTTTGATTTAGACTTTGCCCTTAGAATAATATGGATAACACTAGAGGCTACTTTAATAAAATTGCTTTAGTTCTCCAACGTGTGAACTAACAATGTTCCCATTCATACAAACATCAGTCATTGTGCGGAGAAGGTTATTGAAGATTATCAGTATATTACTGTTTTATCCCTATCCTCCCCTTAGATTTGTGGCCTTATACGTATACTACAAGAAAAAAGCCACAAGTAGGACCGGCGCTAAGATATTAAACACCTTAACCCAGTTTTGCATTGTGCTGCTCTTCAACCAGTCCTAAATTATTCGTCCCTTTCTCCCAGCCTTACAATGTGCGTCCCTTTCTCCCAGCCTCCCAGTATGTGCCTCTTCACCTAGCCCTACATCATATACCTCTTGCCCTAGTTCTACCATGTGGTCTCACTCAGCCTTACAATGTTCTCCCTCTTCTTGCAACCCTACGTTATGCTCCTTCATTAGCAATTTTTCTACGAATTCCTCCAGTCCACCTTCCACCACTGAATAATGCCGTTGAAAAATTATAAGTAACTTGTGCACAAAATGTCTATAACATTAGGATCATACATATCACCGAATAAATCAGTTTCACGGCAAATCATAAGACCACACAATTCACTCGTCTTGTCTGCTCTACACCAACCCTGTCTTGCACTCTCCCCTGTTCTAGGAGTGACCTCTCTTGCTCCCTCTATTACTGAGATTTCTTGTTTTCCATTGAATTAAAACATTTAAAGTTGTTTTGGATTTGTGCGACGCCCCAAGAATTAGCCCTTTGTTTTTAACACCAATCCTGGTCACAGGAAAACTTCAATAAATGACAATGTTTTTTGTTTCATACTTTTAAAACGTTTTTTTTTTCCATGTGTAATTTCCATCATATAAATTGTGTTGTCATTGCGTTCGAAGTCATGTTGTAGATAAGCGACTTAAAATACTACTATCAATGCGTAATTTTGCCAAGCCGGATTTGCCGGATTTGCCGGATTTCTTTCCTGTGACTTTATTTCCATTCAGCGTTAGAAATCATTAATAACTGCATTCATATCAATAATAACAACCGTTCATTTATTTGTCATAAGGGTGACAGATGAGGGGACATTACAAGACAAAAATTACAAAAATGTACGGTGGAGTATACAGAATTGATTATGAAAAAAAAATATATTAATATAACAGGCATAAAAAAATGTGGTATGACGTCAGCAACTAGGGAGCTGATCGCTGACCGGAACCGTGAACTGACCGGAAGAGGAAGAGGGGCAGAGGGAGCCTCGAGTGGGATTTCGTGTCCTTTTCGAGCGGGGTCGTTGCGACGAGAAGACGTGCGACACGATCGTCCAGGTGAGGGAGAGGTAGCTGCTGTTTCTAGCGTTCTTCGGGTCGGGCCAGGCGCAAGGACAGGATACCACAAGACAAGCTCG
>NC_068982.1:114868019-114869881 GCF_001194135.2 Octopus bimaculoides
GCTTCCTCTCAAACTTTCCCTGCGACCGAGTAGAGGCGCTTGTGGAGCCCTGCCCGTAGTCGAGGTAGAGGCCGAGGGGAAGAAGTTCAAGGCCCTCGTGGACACGAGTTGCACGACTACCCTCGTGACACCAAGGGTAGCGAAGAAATGGGATGGGGCGAGTAGCGTCCGGGCTGTCGACGGCAGAGAAATCCGTTGCAAAGGCAGCTGCAGTGTGGAGATAGCGTTGCCAGGCGCGGCGCTAAGGCTACGGGTGATCGTGATCGAACATGTGATAGACGGGGTTGATGTCGTGATGGGGGTGGATGCCATCAACCGCCTTGGTGGTGTCAAGATTGCAAGAGATGAGGTCACGTTCGGAAACGTGAGGGCATCGTGCGCCGTGAGTCGGGACCGCCGGGGAGAGCAGAGCCCCGTGAGGGACAGCGCTGCTTACACCATCGAGGACAAAGATTTTCGGGCGGCGTTCGATGGTTGGAGGTGGACAATAGAGTGGCGATGGAAAGACGAGCTCCCAATGCTGAAGAACAGGGTGAGCTGCTACCAGCATACCCTGAAAGGTCACGCCGGGGTCGAGTTCGACGAGGAGGTAGAGAGATGAATCAAGGAAGGAGTCCTTGTCCCGTGGAAAGAGGAGGTGGTGAGCGGAGTGCTACCTCTGATGGCGGTGGTGCAGCCGACGAAGAGAAAAGTTAGATCGGTGCTGGACTTTAGGGAGCTTAACGATCATATATCGTGCCATACGGGAGGCGAAGCAACGGACGTTTGCGGCGAGACGTTACGTGTGTGGAGACAGTCGACCAAGGCAGCGACGATTGTCGATTGAAGTCGGCATATTTGCAGCTCCATGTGAGTAACAAGCTATGGCGATATCAGCTTGTGCAGTACAAGGGCCGGACGTACTGTTTAACAAGGCTGGGTTTCGGGCTGAATTCCGCTCCGAAAATCATGGAAATGGTGCTCAAGTCCATCCTAGGGAAAGAGGAGAAGATAAGGAAGGCCACCAGTCCCTACATCGACGACATTTTGGTTGACGAGACTGTAGTGCCATCCACCGAGGTAGTGAGATACTTGGAGAGGTTCGGGCTGATTGCGAAGTCGCCAGAGTCGATGGTTGGGAGAGCTGCGCTGGGGCTGAAACTACGAAGAGACAGATCGGGTGAGCTGGTGTTCCGGAGAGGAAACGAGAGCCCAGAGCTAAGTTCCAGCGTCAGCAGGAGAGAGTTGTTCTCGGTTTGTGGGAAGTTGGTTGGACACTACCCGATCGCTGGATGGCTGCGCACAGCGTGCAGTTACACCAAGAGACGAGCAGAGGGTGAGAGTTGGAGTGACAAGATGGGAGAGGCGACGGTGGCGATGATGCGGGAAATCCTAGAGTGGACGAGAGCAGAAGACCCAGTTAGGGGAAACTGGTATGTGCCCAAGACGGAATGCAGGACGGTTTGGTGCGATGCTAGCAGTATAACGATAGGAGTTGTGTTGGAGATTGAATGTGCTGAGGTGGAGGATGCGGCCTAGCTACGGAAAGCAGACGACTTCAACCACATCAATGTCGCTGAATTAGACGCGGTGCTGAAAGGGGTGAACTTGGCCTTGAGATGGGGGCTGCGCTCGATCGAGATCCGGACGGATTCGGCCACCGTGGTCGGCTGGGTAGGATCAGTGATTACCAGTGAGAAGAGAGTCCGGATGAAAGGTGCCGCGGGGATGTTGGTGAAACACCGCCTCGGAGTTCTAGGAGAGCTGGTCGCCAAGTTCGGACTGAAGCTGAACGTGATTTTCGTGCCTTCGGAGAGAAACAGGGCAGATGCACTGACTAGGGTGAAAAGGGCGTAGCTGGAGGAGCCGTAGGAAGCAAGGAA
>NC_068982.1:114870349-114871820 GCF_001194135.2 Octopus bimaculoides
CGAATATCTTAGTAAAACTTTCTTCTTATGAGCTCCATCTTTCTTTTGTCACTTGAATCGATAACTTCCTGTTAAATCGTATCAGCCTGGCGCGTGCTAACGGAACTCCCTGAGCCATGCCTTCAATGTTAGTGTGTCCCAGGATATATAGGAGAAAAAGAGTGAGAGACAAACTCCAGTTTGTCTCTCACAAGTATTTCAAAACTAGCCCCTGGATTAGCGGGAAATCCAGAATTTTTTTTTCATTTTTTTTTTTTTTTTGTCGGCACCTTTGAAAGTCCTTGAAAGTACAAGCAAACGAGGAAGCTGAAAGCAAGTATTTTCTGTTAGCTACGTAAACTTAGCCGCTATTATGCTACGCGAACTTGCTGCTATGTTTTCCATCGCTTCATGCTTTATTTCTGCAACTGCTTTTCTAGCTTTTAACAAATCTACATCAGCTGGATGAAGGTGCTCACTAGAAAAATAAAAAAATATTGGGCTCATTGTTTTCTGTTACTGGTGAATTCGCACTGAACACAGACTTCTTTTCTCATATCTCCAGTATTATTTTCCTAGTTTTGTATTGCTTGAATGAAAATCGAAGATGTAATTACTTTTGTAAGGGAGCGTGCGATGTGAGGTGAAGAGAATGGCTCTTTAGAACCACATCACACAGCCCTTACAATAAAGAAAATTGATAGAACCATTTACATGCCAGATGGAAAAAGAGACACAACAGTGTAGAATGATTAAGAGAAGATTTATTGATATGTTAACATGTGTGTCTGTGCGTGTGTCATGTATACAGAATAATAGACAAACCGTCATGAGAACAAAGTGTATCTGTGTGTGTAAGCATAGATGCATACGCGTGTTAAGAACATATAAGGATAGCAATGAAAAAAGAAGACAGTGAGAGTCTATAGCCATCGAAGTGAGAAGTAAGTTCATAGACACAGGAAATAGTACACATGTCGTACGTGAAGTCGTGGCTGTAATGCTGCTACCTAGGTCACTTGATACAGGAGTTCACGCAGGTTGTATATTCATTGTTGATCCGTGGTGGAGTAATTCACGAACAGTGAAGTGTTGGAACAGCGGCGAGCTGGCAGAAACGTTAGCAGAGTAGTGAATCCAAATAGCGGCCAAAGGCTATCTGTTCCCTGCCACGTTCGAATGCACGTATATATAATAAATGGGTTAGTGGGTTATACATCTTTAGATTGTATACCTGACTTTCTACTATAAAATTAAAGAAATAGACGGAACGCTGAACTCCAGACTAAACAACTCAAACAACATTTATTTAGGTGATAAACATACAAATCTTTTAGTTATACATCTTTAGAGGTGAGAATAACGAACTGTCGAGTATAAGACCGAAAGATGTAGAGACAGCTTTAAACACACGTCCATGCTCAATCGCTGGCCAGCGAGAAAGAGAATGAATTGAGCGGGAAACGCTTGCTTGTTTAATTCTACGCATGCG
>NC_068982.1:114872579-114875740 GCF_001194135.2 Octopus bimaculoides
ACATTGATGAAGACGTCGGCGCAGGAACTGCTATAGCTGTGTTCTGTATGTGTGGTGGTAATGATTCAGTTGAAACTTGGCGACGTCGGGGGGAATGCTTGTAGTTGATAGTAGTAATTGTTGTCGTCACGGTGGTAATCTTGGTTGGCGCACGACGCTGGTGGCGAAAAGGCTGTTTGGTGATGAGTGTTTGAAAAGGTACACTTTTACAGAACGATCGACAGACAAAATCTCTGTACGACCATTAGCGAAAACCTCGAAGAAAAATTTTCTTAACCCAAGATGAAAGAACGACCGTGCGAAATGAATAACAAGAGTTATTGTGTGGCATAAAAGATGGATGTGTAATGTGAGAGTGTGAATGCGACACATATAAGAACATGAAAAGCAGGTTGTAATTCTTGTCTGTTTATCGTGAGCGGAAAAAAATCCACTCTAACAGAGACGAGAATAAAAACCGCGCTTGTTGAGTCGTGTTGACTATGTTTGGAGATGTTGGTAATGTGTAGTTCAGTCTCCATGGCCGTATTTGTTCTTTAGTCGAGGTTCACCAGTTATAAGTTGGTAATCCGTAGTTCATGCTGCGTTTTTTCTTCGTCGGGGTCACCACTTTAGTAGAAAGTCGGTTATACATCTTTAGATTGTATACCTGACTTTCTACTATAAAATTAAAGAAATAGACGGAACGCTGAACTCCAGACTAAACAACTCAAACAACATTTATTTAGGTGATAAACATACAAATCTTTTAGTTATACATCTTTAGAGGTGAGAATAACGAGCTGTCGAGTATAAGACCGAAAGATGTAGAGACAGCTTTAAACACATGTCCATGCTCAATCGCTGGCCAGCGAGAAAGAGAATGAATTGAGCGGGAAACGCTTGCTTGTTTAATTCTACGCATGCGCAGGCGTTACTACATCTTCTTTGACTTCGCATGGCACAGAAACTTATCCTGTCATTTCATCGCTATCTACCCAATTATCTTTTTTTCGTAAAGAATTTGACAAAACAATCCAATACTTCGCTGACCAGATTACCCGTTTACGATTTCCTATTTCCAGTCCACGCGCAAGACCGCGTAGTCGCTAGCTTTCTGGATGTCGTAATTCTCACTCAAGCAAGGAGCGCACATCTTTCTGCTGGTATCATAAGCGTTTTGGAACACATGCACATAAGTGTATTGCCCCATGTGCCTTTTCTCCGGTTATACAATACCACATAAACTCCCTTACCAGAGATTAAATGTGGCTACGTCTCTGGAAAGACCCTCAGCTTGCCACGCGATCTTTATCCACGATACCAATTCCAAGCAGCATTTGTTAGTAAACACAGGAGTGGCATGCAGTATTTGGTCTGTAAGAGTTTTCACTGATTCGCAGGAACCAACAGCCATTACCTTACAAACAGTAAATCACTCTCCAATTCATACTTTTTGTGAGAAGTCACTGACTTAGGATATCAATCTCCGAAAATTTCGACGGGCTTTTATAGTTGCAGACCTACCGTACCCGATTCTCAGCGCAAATTTTTTGGCATCATTTTAATCTTTTGATCGATTTAAGAAATAAGCGATTAATAGACTCAGGAACTCATCTCTATGCACAAGATACGTTTTCAAGCCCTTCCATTGTCGATCCACTTTTTTTCGTTCCAGCTTCTAATCGTTTTCACGAACTTTTATTATAATTTCCGGATTTAACTTGTACTGTTTACATAACAAAACTCCAGGGCATATAGTCACACATCATATTATTACAAAGGGACCCCTGTTAAATCCCGCCCCCGGCGCCTTGCCCCGGATAAGCTTAAAACAGCAAAAGAAGAATTTCGTCACATGCTGGACTTCGGTATAATTCGTCTTTCTAGCAGTAACTGGTCATCTCCTTTACACATTGTATCCAAAAAGTCAGGAGTTTGGTGCACTTGTGGAGACTATTAAATGCTTAGTCTCCACAGTACCAGATAAATATCCTATTCCCCATATCACTAACTTTTCTGCACCATTACATGGCAGCACTATCTTTTCGAAGACCGATTTAGTGCATGCATACAGCCAAATCCCTGTTGAACCTGCGGACATCCCTAAGTCGGCCATAACTACTTTTGGTTTATTTGAATCTGTTCGAATGCCTTTCGGTCAACGTAATTCTGCTAATACTTTTCAGAGATTTATTGAAGAAGTCACACGTGAGCTAGATTTTGTTTTCGCTTGCATTGATGATTTGTTGATAGCCAGTCCTACAGATGAAGAGCATGTAGCTTACACTCAGGGAAATTCCTCTCCCCTTTATCATATATACAGCTAACCTTTGGCCGCTATTTGGACCCCGTTGTACCCACTACTCTGGTATTGGCGCAGTTTGTCTCTTATTCTGTCGCGCCAACAAGCAACATATAACAAATCGGAGTCTCTTAATAAGATCACGTGAGACAGCCTGTTCTTAACTCAGGTTGAGCCATCTGTTCATTATAAAAACCCAGCTACTCCTCGCCTCGAGGTCTTTAGTTCCAGACCTTCTAAGGTCTAGCCACTGACCGCACAAGACACAGCCAGTTCCAGCGACAACGCCAGACGCCCAGGTTCAACACAGCACTGTTCGTGAATTACTTCACCCTAGATTAACTGCAAAGATACAACACGCGAGCCAGACGACAACAGCATTACAGCAATCTCTTTCTTCGTCGCTATCATCTTCTTAACGACGTCAACAACAACATCTCTACGTACACAGCTCAACCAGCAACACTGCACAGGTTCTAACATAGCACTGTTCGTGAATTACTTAACCATGATCAACAGCGAAATACACCAGTGAGAACTCCTGTACAAGTAACCCAGGCAGCAGCATTACAGCCACAACTTCGTACGACATGTACCGCAACCGGCTCTGCATCATCGCCACAACTTCTTGTCCTCCGATTACCATCGTCGCGGCATGCGAAAACTGCCTTTCTGTGGAAGCCACCGCATGGCAAGAGAAAACAAAGGCGACCAAAAGCGACTTGGCGCCGCACCTTCAGCGATGACTCCAAAGCCATTGACATTTCATGAGATGAAGCTGAAATCACCGCGGCCGACCCAACACGTTGGAGAAGCCTTGCCGCTCAATGCACCTCACGGCGCAGGAGGACCTAAGACTAAGAATAAAGCAATAGCC
>NC_068982.1:114876107-114879300 GCF_001194135.2 Octopus bimaculoides
GAACAGAAAAATATTTTTGCATTCGAATTTATTTCATGTAAAAAATTGTCTTATTTCGATAATTTCAGCCAATCACTGACAAGTATTCAGTTGTTTATATTTACTCCTTTGGCTGATTAAGCGATGTAAAGCGTATTTAATCTCCATACCTTCGTTTTATTTGCTTTTTTCATTTTAAAAAAGATCCCTTTTTTCTTTTTAAATTTGCTGTTTTACCCTAACCCTAACCCTAACCCTATCACCGATAGAATTGTTTCAGAATCGTTTGTTTATGTAGTCGGCACTTAATGTATATCGGCTGAATGGACGTCAGTGATTGGTTGAAATTACAGAAATACAACTTTAACATGGAATAACTTAGGGATTTCTTTTTTTTTTAAAGAAGACTAACAGAAAAAGATGTTTTATATGACACATTCTACCAGTGTTCCAAGTTTCAAAGTGTTTCGTTAATGAAAAATGTGGCCCCCGTTTTAAAAAAGATCCAAAGCTTGTACAATCCATTTTTTCCAGTAAAATTTATAAATTATCATCCATGTTAAGTTAAAAAAGAAAAAAAAGAAAAAAGAGGAGCCACTGATCTACAATAACGATAAATAAATCTTTACGTTTATGAATTTGTTTTGAAAGATTCCGGATGTGAAATTGAGTGTTGAAACACGTTGTTATATTTTGGGATAATGATTTTATTTTCCTTGCCACGAAAATATAATGCGCTTGTTTACTGGGCAAGAAAATGAAAATGACTATACCCAAATATAAGAAAAATAAGTCTTCGCAGTAAATGGGTTAACTTTCGGGAATGCAAGATGATTTAAAAAAAAGTCTTGGGTATTTGTAACCGAAACGAATATTTAAATACTTAAATATCATTAGTTTGATATATATATATAAAATTTTATATATATATATATATATATAAGGAGCGGGTTACACCGGAGTAAGCACATAAATGTGAAACAAGGTGGAAAAAAGAGTACTCAAATACCAGAGGTAGAGTAATATGCTTTATTTAAAAGCACCAGAAATATAACAAAAAGCTGTTACTCAGAGTTTCACGTTCCCGTTCATCGGTCAGTTTTGAAATGATTTAACCGAAATGAATATATATATATATATATATATATATATATATATATATATATATTCATTTCGGTTAAATCATTTCAAATTTACTTTTGCAACTTCTTATGAATATTTCCAGTTTTATTGTTGTTGTGGTTGTTTAGGGTTTAATTTATTTTCTGGCAATCTTTCCTATTAAGATTGTTTGCGATACAACCAATTTGTAACGTGTTTAAAGAAGTAAGGGAGTATAATTATTTTACTTGTAGGCCTTTCGAAATTACTTTAACAACCTGGTCATTAAAGTTAAACAAAAGTGTTGCTATTACAGTTAATTTTTTTAATAAATAAAATACTAAAGAGTTATTAAACATTATTTAGTGACTTTAAAGCATTTACATATTCGTTCCGCTTAATTGAGATACCACAGTCTATTTTTGTATTTTCCTACATTGTTTTGGTTTCATTATTAGTCTCGCAGATATATGTACCTAAAATCAAAGATCACCAAATAGGCAAAATATTTGTAACGTGAAATTAGAAAAATGAATTTTTTGTTTTTTTTTTCTTAAATAATTCGAAAGAATTTATTTACAGCAATTACAACTAGCACTACTACTATGACAACAAAAGTGTGTCGTGAACTTTGGACGTATCTGTTTGTATAACGTTGACTACTGTCGGTGTCTGATTTATTCGACAGTTTATCTCTATTATGATGGCAGCTAATATTATTACTAAGGTAAGCTAATACTTATATTCAAATATAACGTTTTTTTTAACCACTTTTGTTCTACGAATATTACATTAACTTTATTATTGTTGATCAAACACGTAAACACCAGTCAAATAGAGACCTTCATATGGTCACTCGACTCGCTAAAAATAACAGCCAAATCACCGTCAAGTCACATCCCCTCGTCAAATATACGAAGGCCACATTAGATAGTGTAGTCTTAAAGAATACTCCTTTGATCATATCCCTACTCGATCAGGGCTAAAGAACTCATCAAATTCATTGAGAACGTTCACTCACATGGTAAGGTCAAAAAATGTGCCACCAGTCATATGCTGATTTCTGCCTCCACCACCGACTTTGGATGATCATAACTTTCAGAAAAATGAATATTTTTTAATGAAATTTTCTACGAATATGTGTTATATCATGTAGATTCCGAATATACAACACTTTTGGGGGAAAATGTTTTAGGAGGTGTTGAGGTGGGGAATTTCGGAAAATTCACTGGCGTCCACTTCAGTTCGTCTTAACTTTCAAGAAAATGGATATTTTTTAATGAAATTCCCTACAAATATACCTCGGACTATGTAGATTCTGAGAACATAGGGATTTGGGGGGAAAACAATTGGGGGTTATTTTTGAGGACCGTTCCCCACTCGGTGGTGTTTCGGAACAAATCCATATTTGTTTCATTTTCTCCGTTTTGTGCGTTTGTGCACCCGTAGATTTCCACTGAAGCAATTAACCGGAATGAAATCAAATGAAGCCCTCACCAGAAAACTCGTTATGCTAAATATAACAGCTACAGGTCTGGTACACAGAAATATGTTATCAAGACGACTTATCTGTTGCATACGATCTTTTTTTTTCACTTTAAGTAAATTCCCAGGTAAACGTTTCTAATAGAAAGGCAGAAGACACCAGGAACAAAAATAAATAATATACACGCACAGTTAAATATAGAAGTGTAAAGTATAATTTGTGGAAAGACTTCGGCCCCCACTCCACACCACCCCAGAACATCTACATAGTCCGAGGTATATTTGTAGAGAATTTTGTTAAAAAAATATCCATTTTCCTAAAACACTTTTCCCCACAAGTTTTGTATATTCGGAATCTACATGATATAACACATATTCGTAAACAATTTCTTTAAAATATATCCATTTTTCTGAAAGTTATGATCATCCAAAGTTGGGGTGTGGCAGGAATCTGGGTCAAACTAAAATGTTTGACGAAGTGATTGACCCGAGCAAAAAAAGAAAATATAGTGCAATAGTTGCACAACAACACGTAGTAAACAAATATGAAAAATAAGAAATGTGCGCTGGCGAACTGGGGAGAGGACTCGGAAAATTCACTTGCCCAAGGTGCCATGCAGTGGGACTG
>NC_068982.1:114879310-114880554 GCF_001194135.2 Octopus bimaculoides
AGGTGCTACACAGTGGGACTGAACCCGGAACCATGTGGTTGGTAAGCAAGTTTTTCCCTCATAACTTTTAGGATAATGGGGTTTTTTCAATGAAATTTTATAGAAATACCATTATAGGAAAGTTGGTTATACATCATTAGATGTATACCTGACTTTCCTATATAAAATTAAAGAAATATAACGGAACGCTGAACTCCAGACTATCAACTTAAACAACATTTATTCAGGTGGTAAATATATACATCTTTAGCTCTTGTTGTTACAGCTTCTATGTGTGTGAGCATAGTTGTTGGGACGTTGTTATGTAGATGTGAGCGAGCTGTCGAGTGTAAGTCCGAAAGATGGAAAGTGACAGCTATACACGTAAAGAGACTGTCTCCAGGTTGGAATGTCAGGGACACTACTTGACACGTCCATGCTCTATTGCTGGCCAGCAAGAAAGAGAATGAATTGAGCGGGAACGCTTGCTTGTTTAATTCCACGCATGCGTGAGACTAAGCATGCGCACAGCGTTACTACACCATTTAAACGGCATGCATTACAATTATAAAGAAATTTGTGAGGAAAATCTTTTCCAATGGGTTGAGGAGAGAACTTTGGAAGATTCACAAAATCCAAGTTTTTTCCTCATAACTCTTAGGAAAGTGGGGTTTTTTCAATGAAATTTTATAAAAATACCTTTCAAATGGCATACATTACGATTATAAAGTAATTCGTGGGGAAAATCTTTTCCAAAGGATGGGGAGAGGACTTCGTAAAATTCACAAGATCCAAGTTTTTCCCCCAATGGTAGAGCCGTTGGAAGAGGCAACAGGATATCTTACACTGCTAAGTTTGAAAGTTTGGCATGTTGTTGTTGTTGTTGTTGTTATTGTTGTTGTTGTTGTCACCATCACTGTTATTGCTACTAGAACATTAATAACTTGTATAAAATGAACTTCTACATAGAACCTTCCAATATATACAGAAATGACACATACACACTCAACAAAACTTCCTTTCTAAAAAACACTTACAGCTTTCTAGATACGGCTAATAGAGCTGATACCACAAACAACGTATGTGGTGGAATGTTTGCTTATAAAAACTTGTATATGCACACATAAGAGTAAGGGGACATCCGAGTAAGGCTGTGCACACGAACCCACACATATAGATGTGCATTGGAGTGCCTATAGCGACCTATCTATAATGTTTGTAGGCTTTTTGGGTGCCTTGTATTTTTAAGGGTTTTTTGACATATA
>NC_068982.1:114881074-114881852 GCF_001194135.2 Octopus bimaculoides
TCTTTTTCTTTTCATCCTTTTTTTGTCACTTTTGCTATGAATTAAATTAATGAATTCAACGGGATACACCGTCTGCAAGTAGTTGGGTTCAGCATATTATCCTCCATTTTCTAATTGTTACACAAATTTTGGGTAAAACCTCCACTTTTACCCGCTCCCATTGATTGCACCTAGTATAGCACTAGTGTAGCAATAATTGGGTACCCTCCAAGCAGTATACTGGATAGATACTATCCCTTAGTGGGTTGAACCCCCAACCCCTAACTCTCTCACGTTATATATATATATATATATATGTGTGTGTGTGTGTATATGTGTATATATATGTATGTATATAATATATGTATATATATATATATTTCTTTATATATATATAGATAGATGGAGAGAGAGAGAGAAAGTAATGAGTGAATGAGAATACTGACGAAGGGTTAAAAAAGTGTAAAAATAACTGAAAATGAAATAAAATTGATGTCAAAACATTAAAAATTATTGAAAGTGGGTAGAAATAAACACTACGTAGTGTATTAGTACTATGCTAGGGTATCTGTAGAAAGCTGAATGTGATTTCTGAATATAACGAGGCAAAATTCGGATCTTGGGAATTTTCCAAAAGTCCTCTCCCCACCTCAAAATTTTCCCTACAAATTACTTTATAGTCATAATGTATACCATTTCAAACGTAATTATATAAAATTTCATTGAAAAAAAAAAACCCCATTTCCCTAAAAGTTACTAGGGAAAAACTTGGATTTTGTGAATTTTCCAAAGTCCTTTC
>NC_068982.1:114882377-114885115 GCF_001194135.2 Octopus bimaculoides
CAAACACTTGACTTGCTAGTAAACACTTGACTTCCTATGTAAACACTTGAATTGCTAGAAACAGCACCCCCACCCACCCACCACCAAATTCTTCAATTATCACTTTTTTCAGAAATTTTTTTTGCGAAATATGTAGAAAAATACGAAGATAATCTCTATATTTCACAAAAAAAAAAATTCTGAAAAAAGTGAAAATTGAAGAATTGGGGGCAGAATTAAAATTTTAAAATGCTGTTTTTTGTTTGCAGAATCAGAATCTCTATACTCAAAAATGGGGGATTCTGTAAAAAAAACAAGAAAATGAAAGGGGGTGCAGTCCACATTCTTTATGCCCGACTGATAGCTCTATTCAATCGGGACTGACCAATTACAACTATTTTTCCCTCATCCATTGTATGTTGTAACTTCTACAGATTATTTCCAATGTTAGTTTTAGTGGCATAATTTCACCTGTGCCATAAAGAATTTTTATTTAATTTAGTTTTGTTTTCATGCACTGTTGAAGACATTCGCTTTGAAGTCATTGAGATAGTGTAGCACGCACGTGCACACACACCATTGACCTTCATGTTCATGAGTTGAATAGTTCAGCTTTGTGTATTTGTATTCATGCCCACTTGCACAATGTATGTATGTACGTACATGTATATGAAACAATGGGTGTGAGTGTGTGCAGCTTTATGTATTTGTATTCACTCACAAACACACATTTTGTGAGTGTGTGTTGCACAATTCAACTCATGAACATAAATTTTGGTTGTGTCTGCGCATCTTACCAGGTCTTTTATTTGTTACCTACCTCACAGATTTCGAAGTAAATGTTGCCTTCAACAAAATATGAAAAATAAGTTGAGTATACATGTGTGTGTGTGTGTGTGTGTGTGTGTGCACACAAGCATGTTCAGCTTTATATATTTTCTGTTTTGGCAATGAATCAGTCACAGGCAAAATGATGCCGTTTTAGTTACCTGCAAAACGAAATTATGCCATCTATAATTTGTTTTAAAATATTTACCTTTCTTTCTTTCTTTCTTTCTGTCTTTCTTTCTTTCTTTTTTTCTTTGAAATTGGCTGTGTTTGACATGGGAGAAGTCCATGGTATGCCACATGTTATGGCAGTGCTTTTACAGATACATCAGGCCGCCATCTATCTTTCTGTCTATCTCTCTCTTTCTCTCCTCAAGGCCCCGGTCAGAAGCAGGATACTCATGTACAGTTTACAGTGAGCGCCCAGAAAATGGTCAATGAAACACAAAAGCCATGGTCTGCAAAACAGAGGTGGTATTGTCCAACAATGCTAGAGTGACACATATACAAAAATATGTTGGATTAAAGATATTCTCTTTTAGAATATGAGAGAGGTGCAATGTTACAATGTTAACTAGCTATATAAAGTAATTAAAAGAGGGAACAAAATTGTACAAAATCAATTGGAAATTGCTTGAACAACATGGACCATATATGAATAGAAGTAGGAGTTGCAAGCTTTACTTGGCAGAATAGAGAATTGTTCTAAAAAATTCATGCAATTCTGTTGCTTTCTTAAACTCAAAAAGTGAAATATGTGGACACTAATTCATTTTGGCAATGTGTTCATCCTTACTTTTAGACTAGAGAATGAGATACATGTACACACATACATGACACAATTACATTATGACTGTTATCAATCTATGGGAAGTAACTCTTCTTTCTTTCCCTGAAAATGTTATAATTTTTAACTATTTTTCATTACATTACATTCCAATTCTTTTTACTAGCACCAAGCCACCCAAGATCTATATATACCACCAGCATAAAAGAGGCTATGTATTCCCAGCCACAATGTCTGAATGGTCACTAATATTACCAAGCGCACTAGGGCAATAGTTAGAGTGAAAGCGAAACTTATGGTAATTATATGCCATAACAGTAATGTACTGCTTGACAATATATATGTGTGTATATATATATATATATATAATTTTTGAAGATAGGCAACAAAAATTCAATGGAGAAGAGATGTTAAAAGTTTATCAAATTTTTAATCCATGCATACGATCGTTTCAAATGATAACAGCAACATGTAAGAAACATGGAAACAATTAAATTTGTTATAATTTAATTAAATTAATTTAATAACGTATTACCATTCTCCTCAGTGCAAAAAAAAAAAAATGGAGAAAAACATCAGGAAAGGTAGTAACAGAAGAATATTACAGGAGAACACATTGAGTCTGTGTCGCATAACTTGGTAGGATATTTATAAATTGATTGCGAAAGAAGAAATACAAAAACATGTTTATGTAGTGTTGAGTCTAGTTGTGTAAGGACTAAGACACTGAAGCGAATGGTAATACGTTATTAAATCAATTCAATTAAATTATAATTAATTTAATTTTTTCCATGTTTCTTACAAGTTGGTGTTATCATTTGAAACGATCGTATGCATGGATTAAAAATTTGATAAACTTTTAACATCTCTTCTCCATTTTTGATTGTTAGTTGAGTTTATATTGGATTATATCCTATAAATGTTCATAACACCTTATACTTGTTTATATATATATATATATATATATATATACATATATATACTACATATGTGGGAAATTCTGTCTGTAGGTGTGTTTGTGGAGTTGTTAGCTAACTCCTCCTGCATCGTTTTATCGATTTTGATGAAACTTGACATATGACTAGAGCTCATGTCTGGAAACCTCATGGCATATTCAGATTGTTGAAAACATCGATAATAGGGC
>NC_068982.1:114885273-114893689 GCF_001194135.2 Octopus bimaculoides
AAGGGAAATAACCCATTAATTTTCTTAAATTATTTGGTAAAAATGAAAATGAGTATGCTTATTTCTTAGTATTTGAACTTTAAGAGTTATTTTTGCAATTTATCCAGTACAACCCTTAAACAAGTAAATAGTATTTTCCTAAACAATAGATCCACTTATTTCGATTAGTGACTTATTCACGAATATACCAACACTAGCGCCCCTGAGGGTAATATTCTCTTGGAACGCACAAAAGCCCTTTTCAGAGTTATTTAATTTGATTTGTTATTATCTCGTATCTGATTAGCCTGTTATTGCATAACATGCTTCATGATTTTAGTATATATACCTTATTAGTATTTCCTCTTATGTTCTATATACTCTGGGAACGCATTAAAGCCCTTTTCGGGACTACTTTATTTGAATTCTTACTATTGGGTAACTAATTTAATGTTATTACATAACTGACTTCACAATTTGGGTATTCATAACTTATTGGGAATTCCTAAAAACAAGATCCTGTGTAAGACAGTTCAGTATTCTCTGTAAATCACAAAAACCGTTTTAAGGGCTACATACATTGTGTTGTTGTTATTGGATTAGCGAAACAATTATGAGAACGGAACCAAGGGATAAGCCCCACTTTCCCGGGAATTACCGGGTATGTCTGCTAGTAATTAATGAGGGAAATAGAAAATGGAGTTCAAAGAATCCTTATTCATCACAACGATCATTTCAGTCCTTTGTGGGTGGGATACTGTACAACTGGTTGTGTTGCATTCTCTGATGCAGATGAGATGCATCTCATCAGGTGTTTTAAAGAAGACACCTTGCGAACTATACTCGGTTTCACTCAGCATGTTGTTGCCAGTAGGTTGTTGGCTCTAATGACAAGAGACTGACACAAGATAAGTCAAAACGATTGTTGTGATGAATAAAGACTCTTGTGAACTCCATTTCATGTTTCCCTCACTCATTATAAACTGAATGAACAGTGTAGAATTCCTGAGGTAGACCCAGTGACACTTATATCAAAACTGTAAAAGTGATTTAATTAGCATACTACTAATCATATACCCAAAGTCCAAATAATTTTCCTATTTTGCTAACCAGGCTCTATTCTCATATTCTTGTTACTTGTGAGTATACCCTAGCACTCCACCATCTCTCTTCTACTCTCTCTTACACTTTTGTTGTTTCCTACTCTCTCTCCTCTTGTTTTTCCTCTGACTAGGTAACCAAGTATCACCTTTACATCAGCACACTTGTTTCTGATCTCTTTCTGTACCTCTCTCTCCCTCTCTCTTTCTCTCTCTCCCTCTCTCTTTCTCTCTCTCACTGGGTAACCATGTACCTCCTCTATAGCAAGACACCTATTTCTGCCTCTCTATTTCTCTGTTACACTCTAACCTTTCATCATTTGATACTGGATCATCTCCTCTAATGCATCCTCTGTTGTGGCAAGACACCTGCTTCTGTCTCTCTATCTCTTTGTCACACTCTAACTTTCATCCTCTGACACAAATGCCTTGCCCCTCTCATAATTCCTTGTCTTGTGAGTTACTTGGTTATCCTGCCAGTGCTGGTTCACATGTTAAAAGCATCCAGTCCACACTGTAATGTGGTTGGCGTCCGGAAAGGCACCCACCTGTAAAAATCTTGCCAAAACTAACTTTGCCTGTGCTAGTGCCACGTAAAAAGCACCGAATCCACTCTGTAGAGTGGTTGGTGTTAGAAATGGCATCCAACCATAAAATCCCTGCCAAAACAGACACAGTAGCCTTAGATAGATTTTCTACCTGGCCAGCTTCTGTCGTCCATCCTACCCATGCATGCATGGAAGATGGACGTTAAATGATGACAATGATATATATATATTCAATTAAATTTTATGTGTGTGTGTGTGTGTGTGCAAGTGTGTGTGTGTGTGATTGTACATGGAAAAACCTGTTGGATGTCACTAAATAACTGAGAAAAATGGGGTCAAAGTCAATATTGGATGTTTTACATACTAGTTGTAGCAAATGTCTGTAACTTGAATTTCAGAAATCCTACCCATATTATGAATGAGAAAAGGCTAAAGTTGTGAAAAGTTTTTA
Source organism: Octopus bimaculoides (assembly GCF_001194135.2). NCBI lineage: Eukaryota > Metazoa > Mollusca > Cephalopoda > Octopoda > Octopodidae > Octopus > Octopus bimaculoides. The sequence continues at coordinate 114,887,352 of NC_068982.1, forward strand.
GTTCTCAGATGTGTCTCAATTTCAAACACTATTTTCTCAAAAAGGCCATTTTCTGGGTTGTGTCTGCTTTTCTGAGGAAAATGGCATTTCTTGGTCAAATATTAAGACATTTCAAATTCAGGGAGCTACTACCATGTGTATGAACTGCAATATCACATGGTAGTGACATGTGGGCACTGAGTGCAAAGATTAAAAAGAAATGAAGCTTGCATGCTCAATTGAAAATGTAACTTAGTGTGCATAAACAACAAAGTGCAAATGTATTGAAGGCGTATCAGTTGTAGTATGCAAGAGATGAGACTGCACTTGTATGGCCATGTAATGTGTATGGATATAGACAGCTGTATAAAGAAGTACTGATTGTTGAAGGTAGATGGAACTTTTGTAAGAAAAAGACCCAGGAAGACATGGGACAAAGTAATAAAGGCTGATTTCAGAACTTTGATTCTCACAGAGTAGATAACAAAGGACTGAGATGACTGATATGTGATGCTCAAGACCTATCCATCTTGGCAACATTGAGGTTCCACAAGTATAATGTGTATATACACAATTGAGCCTCTTGCCTAATTTCCTCATCAGCTTCCCCACTTTCTTTCTACCATTTATCTCTCCATCATTTGCCTAAGTGCAATATTTTGTTGCTGTAATTAAATAAAGTAAAACTACATATTTTATCATCTTTTCTCACTACCAGGAACCACTTCTCTTGACACTATCCTTCATTCTTAACATTGTTCCTCTCCACTCATGTTATGCATTGATCAGCCCATGTTGTGTGCTACCAAATTTTCTTTTCCTCTTTGCTAAACCACTTCCAGTTGACATGTCCATATTGCCATACATTTTTCACTCTCCTCACACACTACATCTGTCTCTCCACTCACATTCTTGCAGCAGACCCATGCACATGACATCTTCCTTTCATCCTTCTCCTGTCTACTATATTATTACTGTTCTGCTGCTCTTTACCCCTTTTCTTCTGCCTTCATACATAAATGCATGTATGTAGCTTAATGCTGAGAGTTAGAGTAAAAGCTTTTTGAGATTATGTCTTAAGAAAAGATGTATTTGATGGGCTTCTTTCACTTTCTGTCTACCATATCCATTTACAAGGCTTTGGTCAGTCCAGGACTATAGTAGAAGATACTTGCCCAAGGTACCATGTAGTGGAACTCAACCTGAAACCACATGGTTGGGAAGCAGGTATCTTAATTTCAAACACTAATCCCCACCAGTGCAATATGTATATTGATTTCAAGCATTGAGAATTTAGCAAACAATAGTAGTTTGTGTTGGTAAGTTGTAGGTTCATGTATATATGTGAAATGGTTTTTTTTTTGTTAACTGTTTATAGTGGTTGCCTGGATGCCGTCCCAAACATTTTACATAATGTACTGAGTGTAAAATACGACAGCAGCACAAGAGAGGTTGTCATGTGCCTGACAAGACAAGCCTAAATTGCCCTTTTGACCTTACAGTGTCTCTATGCATTTGTCATGGCACGTAAAATACATCATTTCGAGCGTGACCATTGCCAGTACCTCCTGACTGGCCTTCGTGCTGGTTGCATGTAAAAGCACCCACTACACTCTCGGAGTGGTTGGCGTTAGGAAGGGCATCCAGCTGTAGAAACTCTGCCAAATCAGATTGGAGCCTGGTGTAGCCATCTGGTTCACCAGTCCTCAGTCAAATCGTTCAACCCATGCTAGCATGGAAAGCGGACGTTTAACGATGATGATGATGATTTGCAGTGTTCTGGGTGCATTTTATCATGGCATCATTACTAGTGAGGTTGCCTTGTACCGTACCAGATAAGTACTCATTGCTCAATGTTGTTGCTGTTCATTCTGGATAACACAATCAATAGAGTAGGTAGAAAAGAAAATTAGTGCAACAGAAGAAAATAAAAATGAACAAAAAACATGAGTATGAAGAAGGAAACACAGTAATGGGAGTGATAGTATGAGAGAGAAATGAAAGATGTAGTAATGTCAGAGATTAATCAGAATGACACTTATCTACATGTTTGCCGGAAAGAAAGAGCAAGATGAACAGTTATAGATTATGACACTTGCCTCTTTTAGAAGAATTCGCTGTTGCAAGCACTCAGTTGTAGGTATCAACACTGGTACTATCCACTCATAGCTAATAGATAGCTGCTGTTGGATAGCACATATACCTGGCATACAATCCTTTATTCTGTTTTCCTCCATTTCATGACAGTAGTCACTTGATTTTGAGAGGCTACTTATGGCTATTGACACAACTTCACCTCAACACTTATGTCTGCCACTCCTCTGGTCTTGGACACTTGATTGTTGATGTTGTTTAACCCTTGGTCAGCCCTGACTGAGCAGATCTATACTTTTCTCTCAGCCTCTATATGATCATGCAATCTGTTTGAAATAGCAACTAAATCCACCTCAAGTCATATATTGTCATTTTAAAACAAGAAAATAAACATTGAATAATGTAATCCTTGATATACTGTCTGAACTAAGATGGGATGCTCATGGCTAGAATGCCTGTAATCATATATGTGATGTATCAGAGCTAAGGGCACAGGTGTGGCTTATATTTAAGTCACTTTGCAACTTCCTGATTTCTGGTTCATTCCCACTGCATGTCTTCTACTATAATGTTAGGTAAAGCTCTTTGGGTAAAATTTGTAGCACACTAAGTGGAAGACCATCAGAAGGACCATTTCTGTTCTTAGGTTAAACTTACTCCATCGCCCAGTTTAACACCACCACCAAGTCCTTGAGTACCCTGAATGGAGTCCATTTTATTGCGAGCATTCAGACCAAGTCTGTGGTCTAAGGATAATATCTCTTAATCCAGTCTTGGAGGCCCTGGAAAAAGAGTCAAGTGGTTGCCCTTCTTCTGATTAAGTTATTACAAAAGTTAACTCACAAAATAACATTATAATGAAATTAAAAACAACACTTCTAGTGATTGCTCTGAAATACTAAAATTAAAGAAAAGTCCTTTCTTTTATATTGCAGGTTCTTAGAAGTAGTCGTCGGTGTGGTGTTCAATATTTGCGTCCATATTCAAATGCAGGAGTCAATTTTTGTATGTGAGATCTTTCCTTTATTTTATTTATTTTATATTGTCTCTGGTAAACAATAGCATTATCGGTTATAAGTTTTCAATGGACTAGTTACTGATTTACTGCATTTAAAGGTAGTTAAAGTGACTAGGGTATATGTCTGTCTGAAGTTCAGGCATTTGTGTATAACAAAATTATGAATAGCATGTTTCAAAATGCTTAAGCATTACTATGAATTTTCAAAAGCATTTACCATTTTGATATCGACTTGTCTGAAAATGCTCCTGGTTCTATGATACAAATTTCCTCTTTTAAAGTGATTTAAATCTAAACCTGACAAACATCATGGTAATTTATATTCCTAGCAACTGTTTATTATGGACAAATTATTTCATTAAATTTAATTGAAAGAATAACAATGTATTTACACAGGAATATGATAGTAAAAGGGTTAAATTATAGATACCCTTTGGGGTACACTGATGTTCCACTGCACATGGTTTGAGTAACTCTGCTTTAGGGTTTTATTTCAGACTAGCAAACACACCTGTCCTTTGGACAGTTAAGTTGCTTCAGTGGTATTTTTTTCACCAAATAATTGAACTACCAAGAAGGTTTATGAGTAGCACGGCAATCTATGTTTCTGATTAATCTAGGAATGTAAAACCAAATTGAAGGCTGGTTGTTGTGTAGGTCATTGCACTTTAATGATCATAGAACATATAAGTTTGCAAGCAATGCGAAGTAGAGCTGCTGAAGTGTTTTGGGAGTAAATTACAGATAATGACTACAAAATATAGTTGTTTTACATGAAAGTGAAATTTCTTGTGATTGTTTAAAAAAGACTAGAACGACAATGCTAAAACATATTTGAAACAATGGACAACAGTTGAAATATAATGGATGGGTAAATAAGCATCCTTAAAGTGAAACAACGCATTGGTAGGTAAACAAAGGTATCAACAAACAGAAGAGCAGGAAGGGAACATTACCTTTCAAGTAACTCAGAATAGGTAAAGGTAAGCCTGCCAAAGTTTAATGCAGTTTAAATATGGAGATTAAGAATGTTTGGTTTTGGATATTCATTGTGTACAGTGTTCCTAGTTAATTTAATCACCATTGCAGGTAGACAGTCAAAATAAATAAATAGGCAAAATCCTTTTACTTCTATAATATTCTCTAACGAAAACACTTGAACAATACACACCAATATACATATAAAAAAAATATAGAAAGTAATAATACACAATTACAACATATAAATAAATAATAAATCAAAAAAATGTGCTAACAACAAAAAAATATTCTGTAATGCAAATATATGACCATATACATTAAAAAAGTATGGAAAACAGTCAAAATAAATAAATAGACAAAATCCTTTCATTTTTATAATATTCTCTAACCAAAACAATCAATACACACCAATACACATTTTAAAAAAAATATAGAAAGTAATGATACACAATTACAACATATAAATAAATAATAAATTTAAAAAATGTGAAAAACCACTATAACATATTCCCTAATGCTGATATATGACCATATAGATTAAAAAATTATGGAAGACACTACATAAAAAAAAAACTATACATACAGCAAATTATGGAAAAACCCGTGTTAACCACCGTTTTTCCCGGTTTGTCCATTTACGTGGGAGCTCTGGGCAAAATGTTATAATGCATGACCATCCTTGGGTCATAAGTGATGTGTGTGTGAAGTTTGGTGAAAATCACTTGAGAATTGTGGAAATGTATGTGTTAGTCAATATACACACACATACTGTGATTTATATATTAGATAAAACCCTAGTCTGTTGTGATAATCATCTTCAAGGATATGGTGTAATTTATTAATTTCTATCTTTGGCACAATGTCATACATGTGTAACAAAGTGATATAAAATTTTAATGACTCTGAAAGGCAAATTTGAACTTAGAACAGAAAAGAATGAGACAAAATGCTTTCAAATATTTTTCATGTAAGATAGGAGGAGGGACCATCTTTATGAATTTTGGAAGTCTGTCTCCCAGAGTGGTTAGATTGATGTTGTTGATGTTCAGTTTGAACACCAGTAGGTTGGTGTCTAGGAAAAAATGTAAGCCAGATGGGAATTACTTAAGATTACAGTTCTGGAGAAAAGGACTTGGAGAAGTACTTAATACGTTGTCTTGGCAGTAAAACCACATCTAGGATGATCAAAAGAAGTATCTAATAAGTGAGCTTGAGAGAAAAGAATATGGAGCTTGTTCGGAGAATTAGAGATTTGTAGCAGTAATAGAAGAAACATTGTGTCTGTGATCCACATCTAGTGGTTGTAGTCAATTGATGACTGAATCCTTGTTAATTAATTAAATAATTTTCTGTGTAATGGCATTACTGTTCCAGATGTGGTGCAATACACTAATTTGGGGCTTACTTGTACTTTGTAGAGGTTAAAAACTCAATCAAGTCTGATGTATTTCCTCGGCCCCTTAAGGAATCTAAGTGTTTGTGATACAGTTTTTGACAATGTGATATGTGGAGTTGCCATAAGAGATTATCAGTAATTATGAGGATTAGCTTTTGTAGTGACTTTGGACTTAAGATAATGTGGTAGAAGATTGTTTCATTGGTATGTTTAGTTACTGAGTCTTTGCTATGGAAAGAGACACAACTGACCTTATCTTTTGCTCTTTTTTTTTTATATATCTTTACAGTACTTACTGAAGATCAGAAAGATATGCAGCAACTTGCTCGCAAGTTTGCCCGGGAAGAAATTATACCAGTTGCAGCACATCATGACAAAACTGGAGAAGTTAGTTGTTTGATTATATTAATACTATTGTCTCTATATATAAAAGTGAAATGGCCGAAAATTGTATGTTTGTGTGTCTCATTTAGTGGTTATGCAGGATTCAATGGCATTAGGTGTGCTCAGATTGCAGTGAAAATTTACAGGGACATGTAAAATGAGGCGAGGAAGCGACTGGACTAGGTTAGAAATCTCCATCTCAAAAGCTGTAGTTACTAGGGCAACAAAACCAAAACTTTTGAGAAATGTTTATCGTTTCTCTCTTTCAGATATCACCCTGTCTTCCTCGATCTCTCTCTTCCCTCCCTTCCCTCCACTATAATGACGTTTGACAGCTTCCTCTCTCTTTCCCTCTCTGCCTTCGCCGTCTCTCTGTCGCTCTTTCTCCCACCGCCTCTCTCTCTGTACATCTGTCTGTATCTATAGAGAGAAAGCATTGACAGCTGCAAAAGTTTAAATATTCCTGCCACAGGTCTTTTACAGTGG
>NC_068982.1:114893929-114913053 GCF_001194135.2 Octopus bimaculoides
ATATATATATATATATATATATACATATATACATATAATGTGTATACATATATATATAATGTGTGTGTGTGTGTGTATATATATATATATATATATATATATATATATATATATATAGTGTAAATATCTATATTTATATATATGTGTGTACATATATAGTGTGTATACATATGTATATATAATGCGTACATATATATAATAGTGGAGGCACAATGGCCTAGTGGTTAGGGCAGTGGACTCGCGGTCGGAGGATTGCAGTTTTGATTCCCAGACCGGGCTTTGTGTGTGTTTATTGAATGCAAACACCTAAAAGCTCCACAAGGCTCCACCAGGGGGTGGTGGCGACCCCTGTTATACTCTTTTGCCCCAACTTTCTCTCACTCTTTCTTCCTGCTTCTTGAGTAAAGCTGTGATGGACTGGCGTCCTGTCCAACTGGGGGAGGGGGACACATACACCATAGAAACAAGGAAACCTGGCCCATGAGCCTGGCTAGGCTTTAAAAGGGGCGCATAAAAAATAAAAAATATATATATAATGCGTATATATGTACATATATATATTTAATGTGTATGTATATATATATATATATATATATATATATATATATAATGTGTGCATATGTGGTCGAATTAAGCTGAAAATATGCACACCTATGTTACAAGTGCTGGCAAGTTTGCATGGCAACTCTGAGTTTGCTCAATTGAAAGGTGTGGCCTCTAGGGCAAAATTCATCTTTTAAAATGTGGCCTGAACGAAATCAGGTTATAATAACCAAACAAGTAAAACAATGAAAAACTATGCCATTTTAATCCTGACTAAGGCCAGGTATCTCTGTAAGTCTACTACATTTTTATGAAAAGGGCGGATGTTGTCTCACAAGCAGTTGTGAAGGCAAAAGTGTTAGTAAATGTGGTTGGATTGAGCTGAAAATTTGCACGCCTATGTAAAAAGTCCTGCCGAGTTTGCTCAGTTGAAAAGCGTGGCCTCTAGGGCAAAATTCCTCATCTTTTAAAATGTGGGCCACATAGATCTGAATGAAATTGGGTTATAATACCGAAACAAATAAAACAATAATAAAGTATTTTAATCTTGAGCAAGGCCGGGTTTCTCTGCTAGTTTTTCTCTAAACATGCAATGAAAGAGACAGTGTTCATGATTTTTAAAGGCTCTAAAAGCTCTCTCAGACTGGTGAAACTGATATGACTTCTGACCATTCTGAACATTTGTAGTCTGAGAGAACATTGAAAGCTTATTTAATTGCAGAATTAGTTGTTGACATGTCCTGTTATACCACTGTTGAATATTGTTAAAATACTGGGGGCAATATACTGTTATACAACTGACCTGCTATAATTGAATAAGATACTCTCATACAACAGTGGGATATTGACACATTCTCGTATGTAACATTGGGGATATTGATGTGTCCTGTCATGCAATAGAATAGTTATAGGTTCATTTATACAATAGAGCATCGATATGGCTTCTTATATTTTGGATATTCACATGTCCTGTTATATAACTCTGGTATAATGATATGGCTTATTTTAAAGCTGTACAATATTGACAAGTCCTGTTATATATCTCTAGATTATTCATATGACTTGTGATATTACAAGTTATTGATAAGGCAATTCTCTTTCTGCTAGTAATGAAATTTGTCTTCAAAAATATTTTTAATGAAAAATTTCATTATAAAATGTATTTCTCATATATTGTTTTAAAATGTTTTCTTCTCTTTTTCAGTATCCTTGGGATATCATAAAGAAAGTATTTGATATTGGCCTTATAAATACACACATTCCTAAAGAGTATGGTAAGTCCTTAAGCATTAATAAAAAATTAATCATCCATCCACCCATCCATTTTCAGGGCCAACCATTCCTAGGAGGGTCAGAAGCAACCATTACATTTTCCTGCTAGATTCCCAAGTGTGACCAAATGAGACTACAGATATTATCCAACCATCTTATTTGTGGTCTAGCCCTAAGTTTCTTCCTGGTTAGCTTGACTTAAAGAATCAATCTTGTGATCCTTTCCTGTGGCATTCTAACCACATGTCTGTTGTACCAGAGCTGTGACCTCTCAATATGGAGAAGTAGCAACTCAGCTTAGAGAGATTTCCTGCTCTTTGAGCTATGCACCCTGTCAAGTAATGCTACTTCAGAAATCCTTTGAAGAAACTCCATTTCAGCTATGTATTTTTTAAATTATACTCTTTTAGTCTTTATCTGATGGCCATGAACATAGGCAAGGATAGGCACCAAAACTGATTAGAAGATAGCAAGTTTGGTGTTTTTACCAATGTCTCCTCTAAAGATTGAAGTTAATCGCAGTCACTAAATTTACATATATATTTTCCCGATACCTACTGATGACATTAGGGTAGAGGATTAACAAAATTGTTAAAGCATCAGTATTTCTTCCAGCTGTTTATATACTGAGTTCAAACCCTACTGAGGTTAACTTTGCCGTTTATCCTTCTGAGGTCAATAAAATAAAGTACTAGTCAAGTACTGGTGTCAGCGGTGTCAACTAAACTTCTCTTCTATGCTCAAATCATCATTATCATTATCATTATCATCATTTAACATCTGTTGTCCATGCTGGCATGGGTTGGACGGTTTGACCAGGTCTGGCAAGCTGGAAGGCTGCACCAGACTCCAGTCTGATTTGGTATGGCTGTTTTTCATGTTGCATCCTTTTCTTTTGTCACTTTGCATTTCAGCAAATAGAGATTGATAGAATTAGTATCCGACTTACAATTCACTAGGTATCTTTCCATTAGCATCGTTTTCTTATCCATTACCATCAGGGTCCAAATTAGTTCTTATTCAGAGTTCCTGAATGAGTCAGACAACCATTTTTTCTTTGCATGTCTCAGGTTTTCTTGATAATATTTTCTTTTTTTTTTGTATTTTTACAGGTGGTTTGGGTTTAGGAATAACAGATGCTTGTATTACAACGGAAGAATTAGCTTATGCATGTACAGGTATCCAAACTGCAATTGAAGCAAATTCCCTTGGGGTAAGTTAATACATTGCAAGAAAACAAGACTGAACTGCATGTTTATTGTAGCTCTAGAAAATAGTGTTATTAGGGACTGCTAGGATATTAAGAAGAGTTCTTGGCATCTAAGGTTACTTGTTATAGCCTGATGTTAGGAATTTTTCTTTTCCAACAGTTTAATCTGTTGTGTGCATATGAAATAATAATTTATAACCTAAGGAAAAGACCAAAATTTTGGGGAAGGATGTTAGTCAATACTATTGACCTCAGTATCTATTGGTATTTTACTTTATTGCTCCCAGAGGGATGACAAACAAAGCTGACTTTTGTAGGACTTGTACTTAGAATTTAAAGAACCAGAACAAATATGAAATGGCAATTTGTCTTACTTGTTAATGATTCATCCAAATCACATCCTTTATTTGATGAGTATTTTATTTCATCGCCCCCAGGGGATGGAATACAAGAACATAAGGAGCTGGAACAAATACTGCAATACATTGTGTCTGACACTAACAATTTTGCTGATTCACAATCCTAAGAATAATTATTTTCAATTTAGGCACAGGGCCAGCAATTTTGTGGGGATGGTGTTAATGCCTTCAACCACTTCACTAAACTATTTCTTCACATGCCCTGGAGTGGGGAAAAGGTAAAGCTGATTTGAACTCAGAACATAAAGAGCTGGAACAAATACTGGTACAGAGTAACTGTTCTAACACTTTAATGATACTGTCATCATGCTTATTATAATAATAATAATAATAATAATAATAATAATAATTAATGGTTTCAAATTTTGGCACAAGGCCAGCAGGTTTGTGGTGGGGTAAATCGATTAAATCAACCTCAGTGTTCAACTGCTACTTATTCTATTGACCCCAAAACAATGAAGAGCAAAGTCTACCTCAGTGAAATTTGATCTCAGAATGTAAAGATGGTCAAAATGTTGGTATGCTAATCATTTTACCTGCTCTCCACAATAATAAAGATGATGATAATAATAATAATAATAATGATCCTTTCACTATAGGCACAAGGCCTGAAAGTTTGGGGGAGGGGATAAATTGATCACATTGACCCCAGTACTTGACTGTTACTTAATTTATCGACCCCATAAAGATGAAAGGCAAAGTTGACCTTTGTGGAATTTGAACTCAGAACATAAAGACAGCTGAAATGCCGTTAAGCATTCTGCCTGGCATGCTAACGATTCTGCCAGCTCACCGCCTTAATAATAATAATATCTCGGAGTAATTGTTTTTTTATATAGCTTCTTTGCTTCTCTTTTATACAGCAAGTACCAGTAATTTTAGCAGGAAATGATGCCCAAAAGAAGAAATATCTTGGACGAATGCTAGAAGAGCTACTGATGTGTGTAGGTTGATTGCTGAATATCTTTTCTGTTTTAAAGTTTTACATGATACACAATATTGTTATCACTGACAAAAAGAAAACTTAACTTCATAGTTATCATTGCCAATTCCATTGTTATTTTCACCACTGATGCTATTATCCTCAATGATGTCATCATCATCATTAATGTAATCATCATCATCATCATTATCGTGCTAAGTGTCTATTAAGGTATTACTATTCTATGATGTATCATTATAGAGTGTACATGGATTTGAAAGAGCATCTTCAGTTGTAGATTCAAAGAATTAAGATAACTATCGTTATGTTTTGACCTCTTTATACCAGAATTATTAATTACTCACATTTTCCGACACCAGTCAGTATATATAGATATATTTTTTTTTTTGCTGCAAACATTCCTACAAAAATAAAAAAAACAAAACAATTAGTACTACAAAACCAGTTAAAAAAAAACATTCGTAGTTCTTTCCCTTGCTATCTCAGCCATGACTACTGTAAGTTGATATATTTTTTTTTTAATCATCGTATTTAATCCTACAGTGTTTGTTCGTGATGCTGAAAGCATTGGAAATAATAAACCCTGCCTTTTAATTATTTAAATATGTAATCATCTGACCCATGGAAGTATGGAAAAGTGGACGTTAAACGAGGAGAAGAAAGAGGAGGTGAGGAGTACAACATCCATGGTGAACCAACAAGGTAGCTTCAATGTAGTCACTAAAGTAGCAAAAAGCAGTTGCTAAATTTCTTTTAAATACGTACTGTCTTAAAAAAAGGGTTTACTGAATAATGCACCCCCAGGTACACTATAATTTTTCTTTTTTTTTTTTTCTAAACAACTTGCAGATGCAAGTGTTACCAGTTGAAAGCTCCACGTATCGGATGCTAGCAAGTTTATGGGGTCATCAGGAAAGAATGTGCACCGTTTTGGGGTCTTCTTCTCAATGCTATCATTGTGCACTGACCCCTACTCACTGAAATGAGGTCCCACTTGCTAGATCAACTGGTTATCAGGTTTTGCTCAATATTTTAGCCATTGCTCATAATCTCTTTTTAGTATGGTAAAAATTGGATCTTCATAACTAACTGGCATGCTATTGATTATAGGTCTGAATTATAACTGATCTGGAGCTTAACAACGAGAACATCATTTATAGAAGTGCACTAGCAAAATAAATAATTAAATAAGATTGCAACCAAGCATGGACATACATGCAACCGATCAGCGTTCATCATATATAGCTAATATCAACAAATTAAAATGATAATGTTTTCTGACTTTGAAATATTGATGTTAATAGTTTGGGTAGTAGACTTAATATTGCCTGGTTCAGCACCACCACCTGGCTCTTGGGTTCCACACTTTTGCAAACATTGAGGTTAGGTTGGTCTCTGGTCTGATCTGATAGTAACTACTTCCTCTTTTCCTCCACCAGTTTTGGATGCTCTGGAAAAATCATAGGTACTGCTGTTTCTCTACATTAAAAAGAAGCAACAACAAAGCAAATGAAAATAAAATAAAGTTTTGTGGATATAAGCATAAATTAAATAAATTAAAGCATGTTTAAATATTGAAGCATTCTGTTTAAAGAACTAAAGAGATGAGCATATAATTATAGTTCTTGTTTCTTTTCCTGTTTTAGGCTTATTGTGTGACTGAACCAGGTGCTGGCTCTGATGTTGCTGGTCTCAAAACAAAAGCTGTAAAGAAAGGCAATGAATATGTGATCAATGGTCAAAAAATGTGGATAACAAATGGAGGTGTTGCTAATTGGTATTTTTTGTTGGCACGAACAGATCCAGACCCCAAAACACCAGCCGGTAAAGCTTTTACTGGTTTCATTATAGATGCGGATACACCTGGAATAATAAAAGGCAGAAAGGTATGTAAGCAGTAGAGATGGTTACTCTCAATCTAGAAAAGGTTCCCTTTAATACATAAGCCATGCTATCTCTGATATATATATATGTATGTATGTATATATATACGTAATGTAAATGTCGAACAATGAGAGTGAGTGCTCAACACCACATTGGTGGATAAAATTTCTTTATTTGTGTATTAAGGCTACCATTGGTTTCATATTTTCATCCAAAAGAGAGATGAACACCATTCCTGCATGTGGTCGGCTTGAAAAAGATTAAGATATTTTCTTTTGACATGAAACCAATGGTAGTCGTAATATACAAATAAAGATATTCTCTTTAAACGTTAAGACCAGAGTAGGTAAGATCTACCTTAGTTTAGTTGATAGACACTTCTGTACTAATAGATTCAACAAAATATTTAATAGATATACCCTGAGATTATCCTTTAGCTGTGCATTTAGTGTAAAAAAGATTTTAGTAGGTAGGCCTACACCTGAGGTAGAGGCAGGATGCTCATGCAGGGGTGTATCTTTTGTAGAATTCTTTCTATGGTAAGCATTCAAGCAATTTCTCCCTCCCTTTCACATGTCTCAGATGCTGCGTTTAAAAAAATTTTTTTTCAAAATCTTTGTATTATTTGTTGTTCATTTAATTTTTCCTATTTTTAATAAAACCAGTTTACCATAGTCTAGTATAGAAGTGTTTTCTATTTTTACATATTGTAATTTCAACTGCATATCACTCAGTTTTATTTAAATGGAATATAAAAAAAAATTTCTTTCAATTTCATTCATAGTTATCTGCCATGGTAGTGCTGTTCTCATTCTGTTACACTGAATAAAGTTATAGAAATAATTACATATTTCTCTTATGTTTTACAAGTGGGGGAAAAAGAATCCCTAAATGATGTCTGCATGTTTGTTTTTCCCTTCAAAACAAAGATAGAGATAGCCAAAGTTAAGCAATTATATTTCTGATTTGACTTTTGTTAGTATTTGATAACTTTTTACTTTAGGAATGGAATATGGGACAAAGAGCATCAGACACCAGAGGTATCACATTTGAAGATGTTGTTGTTCCTGCTGAGGTAATACACTTTGGTATAATATTGAACTTGTATTAATTAATTGCTTCTGCCTACTATAAAAACTATGCCAAAACAACATGATACATATACAACAAAGATTGGCTTTTCTTTGTTGTGTGCATTAAACGATGTAGGAGTGTAACAAATGGTGAGATAATATACTAGAACAAACCTGTATAACCTATACAAGCATACATTCTCAGCTATATTGTTATTACCCCCCAAAAAGTTCATTTGATTATTCTGTTCACTTTCACTCAACAATTTGCTGTGTCCTCCTTGTCTCTTTTACTATAATCCCAACAATGGAATATCTCTGCACAGTTATTTCAAAATAGAAATAGAAGTCAAATTCCTCTTATATCACATTTAACAATTTAATATAGTCTTAGAGACATTAAATTTGAAAAAAAAATGGAATGGTCATGGTTGGAATACCTTTGATGAGGGCTTACTTGGAGCTAGGTAACTACATCACCACTATTTATCACCCAGATTGTCATTTGGCCTAGCAGTAAAAAGCAGACAGAATACCCTCTACCATCTTAAAAATGTAAGGACCCTTTAGATAAGGCAGTCCGAGATACAAAACAAAAAGATATGGAACAGGACAGTCTTAATTATGTCTGCTCAATCAGAGACTAAACAAGTATTTCTTCACAACCTTGCTGACCACCACCCAATGCAACCAGGTATTGTCTCCTCTTCATTCCTACAACAGCTCAACCTGCAAATTCCATATTAAATATTTCTTCCTAAATCAGTAACTGTTTGGAATTCCTTTCTTATCAAAGTTTTTTTTTATGTACACCACCTAACAGAAGTTTAAGCTGAACATCAACCCTCACCTCTATTTCATCATTCATGGAAGATGAAAGCTATGAACTCTATCCTTCTTCAGACTAAATAAGGGGTAAAAATATTTTTTTATTTTCAGAATGTTCTTGGTGCAGAAGGTATTGGTTTTAAGATTGCAATGGGCGCTTTCGACAAGACACGACCTGCAGTAAGTGATTATTCATGTCTTATTCTGATATAAGGTTAAATGTGCTAAAATCTAGCCCAGAGTTGATTCATATAAAATATTATGAAAATACTGGATTGATTGATTACCTGATTGTTTTTCTTTATTCTATTTCCAGGTGGCATCAGGAGCTTGTGGGTTAGCACAAAGAGCCTTTGATGAAGCTACAAAATATTCAATGGAGAGAAAAACCATGGGGCAACCCATTTGTTCAGTTAGTAAAACCTATATTTTGTATATTTATCTATTTCAAAATTTTATATCACGTTTTGTGAGCAACATCATTGTTGGTTTCAAGTTTCTGTTTGGCCAATCACTGGTTCACTGCATTTACAACAGCAAGAATGAAGGCAAGTTTCTGTAAAATTTGGGTGGAAGAAGTACTACATGATATTTTTTTTCAAAAGCACCGGTTTCTTTTTGTTTTTATTACCAATTGTCATACACAGACATGCATATTTATATATGGGAGCCTTCCACATAGGTTCAGCCTGCTAAATTTCACTCATAGGGCATTGGTTCATCTGAGACTATTGTAAAAGACCCAAGATACCATGGAAAGAGATCAAACTGGAGACTAAGTTTTTTTTTTTTTATAGTTAAGTTTGGAGGAAAGGGCAGTGCCAGTGGCCATTATAGGCGATTTAAGACTGCTGAAATGAATGCCCTTAGTGTTCTGTTTTAAACATTTCCAAGTTAACAACTGTAGAGGAAAGACATGCAGAGAAGGAATTCTAGAGGAGGAAGGAATAGGTGTTGTGGTTAGTGTGGACACTTGGAAGTTGGAGTTGACATAAGCAAGAAGTGATATAAGTGAGTAGTGAGTGCCTGAATAGAAGTGGCCAACTCTATGTGTGTAGGCTATTGTACTAACTATACAAGAGGCATATGTGTAGGCTAGATGCTGGAGTGTGTCTGTGAATGACTTTATGCTTATCAGTTGAATGGGTTGATCCATGGCTAAATAAACTATTACCTTTAACTGGAATTCATTCACAATTCAATTTAAGTTATAGCAAAACTTGTCTCCATTGACAATTAATGGAGCCCCCTTGGGGTCCTTCAGCCTGATAGCAATAAAACCTCTGGATACAGTGTATACAACAACAGTCCTGTCCCAGATGTAGAAGCAATATTCCATTGTAGGCCTCACCTGGCCTTTGCTGAGGTTCAGTAATTGTTCAAAGCTGAAATATTTTCTGACCTCAAAGGGAAGAGCCAGTCTTTGAGATGTGGTTCAAATTGTGTTAGGGTTATATTTCATCAAAAAAGATCCTCTGTGGTGGTGAGGCCTAACATTTAAAGCAATTATAAGAGCTTTTAAATGGGGTAAGGTATGACAATGTCTTTATGGTATGAGCAGTTTTGTATTTTTTGCTGTTGAGACACAATTGGTAGGAACCCACTGGTGAATACTTTTGAAGATTTTGTTCATAGAAAGAGTGTGGGTGTCTTGGTTTCATGTGAATGATACTTGAGTGAGGGAAGGTTAAGAGAGAATGAAGAGTGATATCATTTGTGTAATATTGGGCATTATTAGAGGTGATGTAAAGTAGATCATTGGTGTATAAGAAGAAGAGTTTGGGGACTGAACCCTGGGGTACGCTAGAGCTGGTAGAGCATCAGCTAAAATGGTAGTGGGTGGATGGCAGAATCAGTAAGCAGCATGTCAGACAAAATACTTTGTGGACCATCATTTTATGTTCAATTCCTATTCAGATCTACTTTACCATTCACTTTTTTTTTTTTTTTTTGAGATCAATAAAATAAACACTGGGATTGATGTAGAAGGTAGTGCCCCTGCATGACCAAAATCCAAAGACCAAAACACGTAAAAGAATAAGAGAATATTTTCTCCCTGTCAGATTTTTCGACTGTTGTTTACTATGTGAAATCATTAATGTTAACCTACTTTCTACCATGAAATTATCTAGATTAGAACAGTATTCATATTTTACCAGTGTACTTATTTCATTAAATACGTACCTGTAAAGCACTAGTATTGATTTAATTAGCTATACTTTTCCTCAAAATTTATGGACTTATGCCTATGATGGAAATCATTATTTTGTTAACTTAATGTCTTTGTTTCCTTTGCAGCACCAAGCTGTTGCCTTTATGTTGGCTGATATGGCAATTGGAATTGAATCAGCACGACTGATGATGTATAAATCTGCTTGGGAAATTGACAATGGTATCCGAAATACTTACAATGCTTCAATTGCCAAATGTCTGGCCGGAGATGTTGCAAATAAATGTACAACTGATGCTGTACAGGTAAACGCTTTATTCATACTCTTCTATGTTAAACTAGGCACCCAAATTTCATTCATTCTCCCACTTGTATGCTATAATTTAGCATATTTTGGGTCACTCAAACACCATCGGTCCATATCAAAATAACACTGAATGAGAATTAACAGAATACCTTAATTTTTATATGTTTGGAGAAAATGTTGATGATATATGAAGATGTTTGCATGTTATATTTTAAATTGCTCTGTGTTACTCTTTTACTTGTTTCAGTCATTTGACTGTGGCCATGCTGGAGCACCACCTTTAGTCGAGCAAATCAACCCCAGGACTTATTCTACTGGTCTTTTTTGCCGAACTGCTAAGTTACGGGGACGTAAACAAACCAGCATTGGTTGTCAAGTGATGTTGGGGGGACAAATACAGACACACAAACATATGCACACACACACATATATATATATTATATATATATATATATATATATATATGACGGGATTCTTTTCAGTTTCCGTCTACCAAATCCATCCGTTCACAAGGCTTTGGTCAGCCCGAGGCTATAGTAGAAGACACTTGCCCAAGGTGCCACACAGTGGGACTGAACCCGGAACCATGTGGTTCGTAAGCAAGCTACTTACCACACAGCCACTCTTACGCCTTTATGTCCTTTATCATAGCTTAACTTCTCACTACCTGGCACAAAGCCATCTCTCTCATACTACTCCTCCCTTAGTCAAGAAGTTTTGTCTTTATTTTGCATATTACTTAGTGACCTCACTGGTGCTGGTTCTCTGTAAAGTGGTTGATTATGTTTATAAAATAAATATGAAGTACATGTTCTTTCACTGTTATACTCTTTCTTTTATTAGATATTTGGTGGAAATGGTTTCAACAGCGATTATCCAGTTGAAAAACTAATGAGAGATGCTAAGATTTACCAGGTCAGTGTTAAAATAATTTTGATTTATTGTCGGGTGACTTTTGGCCAACACTGTATTTGTGTGTGTGTGTGTGTGTGTGTGTCTGTGTCTGTGTTTGTCCCCCCATCACCACTTGACAACTGCTGTTGGTGGATTTAGATCCCTGTATTTTAGCAGTTTGGCAAAAGAGACCGATGGAATATGTTCTAGGTTTAAAAAAAAAAGGTCTTAGAGTTGATTTGTTCAACTAAAACCCTTTCATGGCAGTGCTGCAGCGTCTCTGCAGTCAAATGACTGAAACAAGTAAAAGAGTTAGTTGATCAAATATTTAACGAATTGCCTAACAATAAAGAAGTGTTATTGGACCAGTGCATGTGTTTATTATTGGTATAATGACCCTCCCAAGACAACAAAAGAATTCACATTAAGAATCTTGCAAACCAAATACAAAAATGAAGATTCTATATTTTTAACCTTCCCATTATTGTTATATGAAAAAATATTTAATAGAAATTTAGCACTTAATTGGTTTACGTTTAATAAGTTGTTGATCTTTAACATGAATAATTTCTAATTTATATATTTTCTTATTGAACTTTCAGATTTATGAGGGTACAGCTCAAATTCAAAGACTAATTATAGCAAGAGAACTTTTAAGTCGAGCCAAGAAGAACATGTAATGTTTGATATCCTTGGATAAAACACTTCAGTCTGAATGATATTGCTGTCTTCATTTATAACATAGTACATTAACAGAAGTTGATTGAGATGTAGGATTTTTTCATAAAAAAATAATCACCATTAAATAAGAGCTAAAATTATTTACTATGAAATAGATGCAAACACCTGCAACCCATAAAATTATATTGTTCTACAATAATTAGTTACAAACTCATTGTTGCCAATGGTAATATTAGCTGTATTGATTAATTTTTATCATCAGATAAATGTATCTTTTTGATTTTATTTTCAATTTTTATTTTTTATGTGAAGATAACAATATATTAACTAATTTTTATTTCCAAATCTTACTTTTTATTATAAATTAAGTTATGTAATTAGAGTTTTACTTCCTAGTTTTAAGGTAGTCTTAATTTTTAATTTTCTTTTCTTTTACTTATTGCTGCTATTAAGAAGTGATGAAACTTTTTTCAGTTTCATGGCATTGTTGAGAGATATTACTTACTCTGAGTAGGATACCATCTTTTGCTACTTTTGCCCATATAAGGATATATATTTTAAAGTAACAATTAATTTTGCCATGAGCTGTGCTTCCTTGTGGAATCTATTAGCAGATTAAAGGACTAAGATATTGAGCATTTGAGGACTGAGATATTGAGCATTTATTTAAGTTTCATTTAAATTTATCTTTCATATGCTTGGTATACAGTAATCATGTATAGGCTACCCTGACCTAACATTACTGTAACTATTTTAATTACCTCTACATTAACTTTTTAACTATTTTAACACTAAAAACTATTCAACCATATCGTAAATATATATCTATTATATACAGTAAGTGCTGGAGAACAATAGTGATGAAATAATGCTAAACTAGGAATTAATCAAGAAGAATCAGTTTAACTAAATTATCTACACCTATTTCATCCAGATATCACAATCATGTTTGAAAGAGTATTTTCAAGTCAGGGTGTATATGAGTAGAATCTTTTCTTTATAAAATAAGAAATTCAGAAGGCACAATTGTATAGAGAGAATATTAGAAGAAAACCAAAAGTAGATGCCAATTCCTTGGGCATATATGTTCAAAATGTTTTGGACATTTTCAAGGATTTTAAAAGCCGTTCATTTCTTTTAAAAATTAGATTTGTCTATTTCATTATAAATGTTTTTATAATATTAAATGCAATAAATAATTATATTTTCATGCATGTGGTAGTTAATTATTTTCTTTTATTCAAGCTAATTTCATAATCTTAAATGAGTTAACATGTTTTTGTTTCTGTGAAATTATGGTTTTTGTTAAATGGAACCCTGCTGATGAGTTAAATGCATAATTAGCATCATAATAGAATTTGAAGAATACTAGATGCTGATATATCATCATCATCGTTTAACATCCGTTTTCCATGCTGGCATGGGTTGGATAGTTTGACTGTGGTCTGGAGAGCCAGCGACTGCACCAGGCTCCAATCTGATGTGGCAATGTTTCTACAACTGGATGCCCTTCCTAACGCCAACCACTCCAAGAGTGTTGTGGTTACTTTTTACGTGCCACCGGCACAGGAGCCAGTCAGGCAGGCCTGGCATCGATCACGTTCGGATAGTGCTTTTTACGCTCCACCGGCATGGGGGCCAGTCAGTGGGTACTGGCATTGGCCACGTTTGGATGGTGTTTTTTACATACCGCCGGCACGGGAGCCAGTCGGGGGCACTGACCACAGCTACAGTATTGGTTTTACTTGATTCAACAGGTCTTCTCAAGCATATCATATCACCCGACACATCAAGGGTACTCTTAACTGGGCCAGACTTTTAGCTGTGATCTCACTTTAGTTGCCAGGTCTTCTTAATCACAACATATCTCCCAAGGTGTTGGTCTCCTATCATTGCCTCTGTTCAAAGGTCATGCTTCACCACCTCATCCCATGTCTTCCTGGGTCTGCCTCTTCCACAGTTAGGGAGTGGCACTTCCTCACACAGCTGTCCTCTTCCACATATATATATAAAAATATATAATCGTTATTGTGGCCGTGTGGTAAGCAGTTCGCTTCCTAACCACACGGTTTCGGGTTCAGTCCCACTGCATTGCATCTTGGACAAATATCATCTATTATTGTGCAGGGCCAACCCATGCCGTGTAAGTAAATTTAGTAGACAGAAACTAAAAGAAGCCTGTTTTGTGTGTGTGTGTGTGTGTGTTACTGTCTTCTTTTTTTGACATTGTGTGATAGTTGTAGGTAAGTGCCACTGTCATGCAGGTGGTGTCCTTCATTATAATCTTCTGAGACATGTCTGGTGATGAGGAAATATTGCCTTACTTGGAGACAGGTGAGAGTTGGCAACAGGAAGAGCATCCAGCTATAGAAAATCTGCCTCAACAAATTCCATCTAACCCATGTCAGTATTGTAAAGTGGATGATAAATGATGATGGTGATGCTGATGATTCTATTAATCCTAATTATACTAATTTCACTTGTGGATCTCAGTTCCCTTGGGTCATATTTAACCTTTCTTAAAAGAATTGTTTGCATGGTGTTTTTCCCCACTCTTTTACTTCAGAGAAAAGATAGTGCTCATGTTCTTTTATAGGGTGTTGGAGACTGATGGGAATGAGTGAGGAAGGTACCCTCAAACTGGAAACCTGGCCTGAATGTTTGCAACAGAGTAGGCCCCACTAAAGGTATCCAAGGTACTTGGTGATGATTTTAAAGTGGCCAGTGGATTAAGTCTACCACCCAAGTAGGCCATGGCAGAATTTGAACTCTGAATGCAAAGAGCTAGAACAAATGTCTGAAGTTGAACTCATCTCCGTCAAGCATCACCACTGGAACCTCTCTATTGTCATTCCACTTGCTAGAAATAGGAGTTACATTTGCCTCAAATCATACTGTACTTGTTTTAAAAACATAAGGTTACACTGAATAATATAGTCTTAAATAAACTATTCCTGAAAACGACGCATTGTTCATGTTAGCTCAATGCATCTTTGCTCTGGTGAATTGTAGCTAAAAGAAGGTTAACCAACTGAAGATATCAGGGTCCAGGCAAAAAGTCCTAAAATATATTATAATCTTCCTTTGTGTTGGTTCATTTCACATTATTATTCTTTTATCTACCTGAGTACAGTAACCCCACCTATATAAGTTAGAACATATCTTCCTAAAAATTATCAGTGCAGTGGAAAGCCAATAATGCAACCAAATGCTAAGGAAAGATTGCAGACAAGTGATGATAAAGAAAAACACTAACCTGTTTCCATGTATAATCTGCTTTAGAGTATATAAATTCAAGGGTCATTACGGTAATCCTCCAAAAATAATCTAACACAGTCAGGTCACCTGTGAAGGATTACTGAGGAAAGCTTGTGGAGCATGACTACTCAATCATCTGGAAAGCCATTGAAAGTATTAGAAAAGAACAAGCTCTTGTATCAACAACTCTGATTAAGGATTCTTGTGGTGAGCCTCCATGAAAATGAGTCAAACATGTCATAAAGGAACATCTACAGGTTGTAGTAAAATGAACTTTAAATGAACCTTGACACTTTGTGAGGTTTTCAATATCATATTTGTTTTAAATTTTCAAAGATACAGTACGATATTCTTTATATTATGCACATTTGTGTGATTAGGGTTATATAATTAAGGTAATGTGGAGGCACAATGGCCCAGTGGTTAGGGCAGCAGACTCGTGGTCATAGGATCGCGGTTTCGATTCCCAGACTGGGTGTTGTGAGTGTTTATTGAGCAAAAACACCTAAAGCTCCACGAGACTCCAGCAAGGGATGGTGGCAAACCCTGCTGTACTCTTTTTCACCACAACTTTCTCTCACTCTTACTTCCTGTTTCTGTTGTACCTGTAATTCAAAGGGTCAGCCTTGTCACACTGTATCACGCTGAATATCCCATGAACTACGTTAAGGGTACACGTGTCTGTGGAGTGCTCAGCCACTTGCACGTTAATTTCACAAGTAGGCTGTTCCGTTGATTGGATCAACTGGAACCCTCGTCGTCGTAAGCGTCGGAGTGCCAACAACAAATTTAGGTAATATT
This sequence comes from Octopus bimaculoides, assembly GCF_001194135.2. Lineage (NCBI taxonomy): Eukaryota > Metazoa > Mollusca > Cephalopoda > Octopoda > Octopodidae > Octopus > Octopus bimaculoides. The sequence goes on from NC_068982.1 coordinate 114,910,213, forward strand.
ATCTCAGAGAAGTGTTCATAGAGTACAAGCAATAAGAATAAAAGTTATGATTAAAAAAAATTTCGTTTTTGTCCAGGGTGAGGTGTTCTAAGGGTTTTTTTTTCTAGGGGTTTTTGTCCCTGGGTATTTTGCCCTCGTTTTTTTTCCTCAGGAAAGAGGTACACTCGAAGGTATCTGTAATGTTAATCCTTAATTTAAATACCACACACCTTTTTATTGATTTGTCATTAAGCGCATGTATTATTTAGTTTTGTAAATTTAAGATTTGAATGGCTAGACATGAAAATTAAATACACAGTTCAAAGTCCAACATAACCGACATGGGTTTGGTTCATTTTTTTATGAAAAACTTATCCTTGAATGGTTTATTGTTTATCATTTCTCTTTATTGTAGACATGATTTAGCTTTCATCAAATTTAATACGTTCATATCACTAAGCTGTGTTTGTATGCAATGTCAATAACGTTCAGTTAAGTTCATTATCTTTTATCGGATCTTTTACTTGTTTCAGTCATTAGACTGCGACCAAGCTGGGGCACCGTCTTGAAGAATTTTTAGTCAAATGAATCGACCCCAGTATTTATAATTTTTTTTATCGGACTCTTTTGCCGAACCGTTATTTTTCGGGGATGTAAACACACCAACACCGGTTGTCAATTGGTGGTGGGACGGACACACACACACATGCACACACACACACACACACACACACGCACACACACACACAAGCTTCTTTCAGTTTCCGTCTACCAAATTCACTCACGAGTTTTTGATCAGCCCGAGACTATAGTAGAAGAAACTCATCTAAGGTGTCACGAAGTAGGACGGAACTTGGAACCATGTGGTTGGGAAGCAAGCTTCTTACTATACAACCACACCTGATACATATAATTTTTCTTTGCTAAATTTTGTTACTATATAACCTCCCTATCTCCTTCCTTTCTTCCCTCCTATTAGTCTCGGAAATACTACCTCCATTTCTGAGTAAAAGAAAGAAAACAGCATAAATATGCTTACTAGGCGAACTCTAAAGCAATTTCAAATTTAAATAATTTAGCTGTCGGAGTTGTCTTCCCTGTTTATCTGTCAGTTTGTCTATCTATTTATCTATCTGTCTGTCTGTCTGTGTATCTAGCTAGTTTGGTAGTGTATCGTAGCCGCCAAGGATCGTTGGCGGCTATTCAGCCTGTTCTTCTAGAAGGGCATTATGAGACTGGAACCTTGTTTTCAACTGTTCATACTTCAAATTTTTTTCTCTTCTTGATTTTCACCTCTGGTATTTTGATCTTGTCACTCATTGATTCCAGCTGATTCACAGAAACCTCAAACACATTTAATCTCTCCTTTCTACCATTAAGCTAATGTCCCCCACGCGACCTTTTGAATTAAAATGATTTGTTTGCTATATTATATTAATACCAAGTTAACTATTTCTTCTTTATACAGAAAGAGTCACTGTGTAATTCCCTCGGTCATTCTTTTGACAAAAACACAGATCTTTTTCAAATATGAACCTTAAAACTTTTCTAACATCTTTTTGCGTTAAAAGAAAATTATATCATCTTTTCTTCAAGGATTGCTAACAGTTACCATTAGGTTTTTGTTTTCTTCCCCCTTTCATATATGTATAGAGGTGTCTTTTATGTGCCACCCGCACAAGCCAGTCCAGATCGTTGCCAGTGCCCCTGGACTGGCTTGTGCGGGTGGCACATAAAAGACACCATTTCGAGCGTGGCCGTTTTCGTGCGGGTGACACGTAAAAGCACCCACTACACTCTCTGAGTGGTTGGCGTTAGGAAGGGCATCCAGCTGTAGAAACTCTGCCAAATCAGACTGGAGCCTGGTGTTGCCATCCGGTTTCACCAGTCCTCAGTCAAATCGTCCAACCCATGCTAGCATGGAAAGCGGACGTTAAACGATGATGATGATGATGATGATGATACGTATGCGCAACAGCAAATGGGTAGCAATGTAACTAGTTTTCCACTCCAGTTTGAGAACAATCGACTGTGTTACTTGATTGATGTATGTGAACTACAATACACAAATATAGTAAATATTTAATATAAAGTGTAATCTATCCTGCTATCCCTAGTTCGGACCTTTTTCTTTCCTATTCTATTTATCATATTCATAATTATCGAGTTCCAATTTTATATTTAAAAAAAAGATAAGTAAATCGAATGTAAGTTATTTTAACCAGTGTTTTCAAGAAAATTGTAAAAACATTATTTTACCTCGTATCATAGGGATCCGAACTGCAATGGTGAAGTATTCAACTAGGGATCACGAGTAAGCCACTACAGTTTTACATGACTGATCTATAAAAAGACTAATCAGCGTGAGGCAATGATGGGATATGGTTTCTCGGACGATCTAAAATATGTTCCCCGTTTTACCCTACTTAAACTGTTTGGCACCTAACTCAAACAAACGACCTCTGGCTCTCAGGCAGACCACTTCAAGCAAGAGACGATTTTGGACACTCACACACGATGTATTACAGTTAGCCTTCAACAAGACTCAGAGTAGTTCTCTCCTCCCAACCGGCGGATACTGAATTTTTTTTCTCAAGATAGCCAACACTAAATCATGTTCATCAATAATTATGTTAAAAGTTAGAAGTTCACGAGTTTGCTTCATTTATTACACACACAACCAGCTAGACCACACAACGATGGCCTTCAACAATACTACACATCAAGTTTACTATCCTATATAATGCTGATTACTAACGATTATTATTTTCTTTCGCTTTTATTCATTTACTTTTAATTTGTTGTCCGCCATATTTGATATACATTTTATATATATATATATATATATATATATATATATAT
>NC_068982.1:114913929-114919174 GCF_001194135.2 Octopus bimaculoides
ACTAGCCTGATAGACTCGGCTATGTCAAGATGGATTTATGTATTCTTCCTCCCACTTGGAATTTTATGTATTCTTTCTCCCACTTGGATTTGAAATGTTGCCACAATTATAATATGTCTATTCTACTGTAATTTTCTGCATTTTCGTGCAGCTGAAGATTGCTCTTCATATTGCATTTAATGTAATGCTCGCATTACTTAAATAAATGGAGTAGCATGAAACGTGCGTACTGCAATCATCTTTGAAATCCGTGTTGCTTATTTTGATTTTTTATATATATATCAGTGATCGTCTATATGTGAAAAAGGTACTTAGAACGACAGTAGTAGGAAAAACGGTTGGCAAAATCGTTATAGCATCAGACAAAATGCCTGTATTTAAAAGTCTTGCGGAGGTAAACCCAGCCGTTCATACCTCAAGAAACGATAAAATAAAGGGTTATCATGTAGTTTATGGGGTTTAGAAAGAAATGAATGTTAATTGACCGGAAGTAACAATGGATCCTTTCTGTTTAGCTGCATTTTAAAAAGTTTTTAAATTAAGTGAAAATTTTCAGATTTGGTGTATTGATGTAATATTCCACGCTGACTCTCAATGCCTAATTCACTTGTTCCAGAAATTAAAAAATAAAAAAATATTTTCAGATGCTTAAAGCTTGATGATTTCTACCCAATCTGAAAACAGGATTCGGAAGCTGTCATTTTGTGCGTGACTGCAATCGTAACACGACAAAACAATGTCAGCATTGTGTGAAACCATGTGCTTTAAGCAGTTAATAAGCGAAAAATGACTTTAAAAAGGAGTAAACAACGCATATTTTGTAGTTTTACGCATTCAATATGCATTTAATGTGAAAAAAAAAAGAGTAAACAACACGTTTTGTAGTTTTAAGAGCAGAAAAAGATGGGTGCAAGCAGAAAAACACAGTGTAAAATATCAGTTTGTAAACACGTAGTTTTTCATAAACACTTTTCCAGCGCTTGGCTTGTTACTGTGACTTTCGAATGGCTAAACGTACCCCAAATTTGCAAACTTTAAAGCTATTAACTGTTTTGTTTATTGACTTATGTCGAAAATAAATTTCATGTCAATAATGAGTATACAAAGCTACATTAATACACCAAATTTGAAATCAATTAGAACAAAATTGAATAAATTGAAAAATGGCAGCCAAACAGAAAAGATCCCGGACAACAGTGACATCCCATAAATTCATAAAGGGAGAAATCTTTTGATTTTATTGACAGAGCTCCTTCATTAAGTCGCGTCAATAGGTACCTACTTGTATAGTACATTCTAGTGATATCCTAAGTATTTCAGAAATAGCAGCTAAGGTACACCGTCCCAACTTACTATACCCAACATAAATGTAATTGTTTTCAACTTATATAAGATATAAGAATGATTTTCATGTTATATAAAATGTATGTAGATATGTATGTTGGCTTACATAGATTTGTTTACATGAAATTATAGGATATCACTGACCTCACTTCCGCTAAATGTAAGCCTTCTCAAGTCTATAAGCATAATTCAATGAATATCGAGTCGTATATGAATGATATTCTTTACGTGCGAGCAGACTTGTTGTATCGTGGCAAAATGTCTAGTTAAAGCAAAGAAGAAGAAAAATATTCCATAACTGAATGTGTATTCAAGGGACTAACCTGAAACTATATTTTAGCAATGCTAAAATATAATTTTATTTATTCCCTGTTTAATAACATATCTTAACCTCACGCCATTCACAAGTCTTTATGAATGGCGCGAGGTCTCTTTACAGTCAGTCAATTTAGAAAATGTTTACTTTAAGCTATATTTGTTAGCTGTTTGACTGCTTTCTAAGAACGAAACTGTTTGTATAGTTATGTGAATTTCTCGCTGTGCCCAACTTTTCAATTTGATGCAGTTTTGAATATGTTAGCAAGATTTTCACGTTATACAGTGAAGAAATTAGGTAATTTTAAAATTAGATTTAAATATCTACTTTAGTTTTTATTAGAGTTGTGTCGCTTGTGGAGTTTGGGTGCTAGATTAATTTCATAAAAAGTAGTATAAAATTTCAAAAATAGCTGATTGTGTTAGAAAGTAGGCCAACATATTACTAGGAAATTTTACACATACATATACACGCGTGCGCAAGTACACACACGCACACGCACACAAAAACTGTCCATGAGCACGATATTCAATAAGATTCTTAACAATACAAATTAAGATTTTATTGCATCAATACAAACACCGCTTCACTAATATATTTTCTATCTTTATATATACTTGAATCGTACATCGGTATGGCTTCGGAAAGAGTAAAATCACTAGCGTAGCTAGAGTGTGTGTCGTCTGGGGTGGCCCTTCCGTTTGCCGCCCCCGGCCCCCCCCAAAAAGCACATATTGCCTACAGCAGACCCAAAAGTGCCGCCCGGGGCGCACCGCTCCCACAACTCCCACCTAGCTACGCTAGTGAGTAAAATCATTGCAGAAACTGTTTTATCATTCAAGTTCCATTTTTAATCATTCAAGTTCCATTTGAACCCGCGAGTACGTTTTAGCGAGCGCAATTTAGCTTGACTATATCCCTGAAAGATGCAAAAGCGGACGTTCACATGGGTTTGTGTTTGCGACTGAAAATTTCGAAAATATTTCCGTCAATTAGAGAGCCGTAAACACAAATCCATGTGGCCGCCTACTTTTGCGTCCTCCAGGAATATAGTAATAAGAAATCGTGTGAAATACAGGAGTTATAGAAATATGAAATCGCACGAGTACATTAAAAGTACATCATAACATTTATTAGTTTACACGCCGGGCGAAATGCTTAGCGGTATTTCGTATGACTTTACGTTCTGAGTTCAAATTCCGCCGAGGTCGACTTTGCTTTTCATCCTTTTGGGGTCGATAAATTATGTACCAGTTGCGTACTGAGATCGATCTAATCGACTGGCCCCCTCCCTTAAAATTTCGGTCCTTGTACCTAGAGTAGAAAAGAATATTTCTTAGTTTAGTTTTGGTGAGAGTGTCTTTTACCAGTGGCATTTCCTGATGGCACTCTCTAAATACTCAACGCATTTTCTGTGAAATCTGACAAACCCAGTTCACTAGCTGCATTTTTAAGTGTTACTACTTTACATAAAAATTTTGGCCCATCAACAGCAGATTCTTCAAAAAAAACTTTTTTTTTCATCGAGTATTAGCAGTTAGCACTACAAGTTCTGTATTTCTCCATTTTTATACTGATCAGCCAATACTAAAGGGAGAATTGCAAAACGGGGACAAGTGTGACTTAAATTCTTGGAGAAATTCTTTAGACTTTTTGAAGGGTTTCCAAATTTCTTAATACACTGTACAAGAGTCATTTGTACACTCGCTTCAGAAACTTTTGTCATTATTAATATACAGCGCTTCCTTCTTAGGAAATATATTTTGATGAAATTTAACTATTGAAAAGGTTTCAGAACTTGTATCAAAAGTCAAAATTTGTTCACATGAGAGGTAAGGTACTGTTATTCCACTCTAAATTCGTTACAAGGTTCACATATTGAGAATGCCAAAAGTTACGTAACTATAGAAAATACAAACCTGCACACTTTTTCTAAGTTGCTGTTGGCACTCCGTCGCTTACGACGTCGAGGGTTCCAGTTGAACTGATCAACGGAACAGCCTGCTCGTGAAATTAACGTGCAAGTGGCTGAGCACTCCACAGACACGTGTACCCGTAACGTAGTTCTCGGGGATATTCAGCGTGATACAGTGTGACAAGGCTGACCCTTTCAATTACAGGCACAACAGAAACAGGAAGTAAGAGAAAGTTGTGGTGAAAGAGTACTGCAGGGTTCGCCACCATCCCCTGCCGGAGCCTCGTGGAGCTTTAGCTCAACAAACACTCACAACGCCCGGTCTGGGAATCGAAACCGCGATCCTTTGACCACGAGTTCGCTGCCCTAACCACTGGGCCATTGCGCCTCCACTACTTTTTCTAAGACACTACAATGATCTGTCATTTACTTTTGGCACAGCATATTCAATTTTTAAAAAAATCATTCAACACAAATCTCATAAATGATAAATAAAGTTCGTTAGTTGTATTTTAGTACATACCACGTAATTTCCTTGCATAATAATTGTACCAAGAAGATCCATTTACAAATGTATTTTTAATACATCTCACTATCTAAGATATTTTTAAAGCAGTTACTTCTGGCAAACCAATCTTCTAGCAGGAGGAGAATAATTTCGAAGAGTTCCTCAACATCGTTGATTAATTTATATATTTCTATGTAAGATTCTTCTTACAGCGTTCATTTGTGGAACCAGCTGTAAGTTTCTAATAGATAGCCAATGATAAAAGGCAATTTTTCAGCTGCATGGAATTACTATACTAAACAAAGAATTGCAGACCTTTATGAGGACCAAGTTTGGATTGTCTTAACGTGTATAAACAGAGGTTTCAAATAAGAGCTGGTAGAATCATTAGCACGTCGGACGGGATGCTTAGAGGCGTTTCATCTGACTTTTTACGTTCTGAGTTCGAATCCCGCTGAGGTTAGCTTTGCCTTTTATACTTTCGGGGTCGATTAAAATGAAGTACCAGTCAAATATTGTCTCGATGTAATCCACTTGCCCCGCCCCTCAAAAACTGCAGATATTGTGTCAAAATTAGAAAGAATATTAATTCTCACATGGCTCGGTACTATTTTTTTTTGTCATTTATTGCAATATCTAACATATACATAAATGTGTTTTACATAAAATGTTGGTTGACTCGTCTAAAATCAAGAACTGACTATTGCTTATGTCTTCTATTTGAGTGAGTAAAAAGATCAAAATACAAGAGAAAAGTTTGTTTGCTCAAATTAAGAAGAGGAAAAATTTAAAGCCTTGACACTTAATGACGACTGGTGAAGAAGAAATGTGTGTGTGTGTGTGTGTGCGCGCGCGCGCATGTTAAAGAGGTAGAGGCAAAAAAAAGTAAGAAGTACTGACGCGAAAGCTTACAAAAAAAGACAATACTGCTATGTTAAAACTCTTAAGTAATTTGTCGTGTTTCCCACTGAAATCACGCAGTGATATTGGAAAATTACCAACAGTCAACAGACAGTTGCCTTGTAACCATTGTTAATTCGATATTATCATGTCTCAGATTTCTTTTAAGATTAATATTTTGTCGATATTTTTCAGAATATTCCCCACTACCCAACAATCAGTTCAATGTTTCTCTTTGTGCTTAAATATATATATATATATA
>NC_068982.1:114919565-114922849 GCF_001194135.2 Octopus bimaculoides
CGGGCCGACCAAAGCCTTGTGAGTGGATTTGGTAGACGGAAACTGAAAGAAGCCCGTCGTATATATGTATATATATGTGTGTGTATATGTTTGTGTGTCTGTGTTTGTCCCCCCAACATCGCTTGACAACCGATGGTGGTGTGTTTACGTCCCCGTAACTTAGCGTTTCGGCAAAAGAGACCGATAGAATAATTACTAGGCATCCAAAGAATAAGTCCTGGGGTCGATTTGCTCGACTAAAGGCGGTGCTCCAGCATGGCCACAGTCAAATGACTGAAAGTAAAAGAGTAAAAGAGTCTTCAAATAGGTAGGACGTTTTCCTTTTTTCAGTCTCTCTCTCTTTTACTTTTGTGAAGGCTCGGTAGGTAGAAGCAGATCTGAAAGAATAGTTAATAAGGGTGCAGAGGAATGCTGGTTCTGGATATTGATTGTCTAAGCAGCAGCAGCGGAGGAAGGAGACGGCGAAGAAGAAGAAGAAGGAAAGAAAGAAAGAAAAGAAAAAGACGGGAGTGGTATGACGGTAGTAGGCTGTTCGTGGAATCTTCTTTAATGGTCAAGTGACCTGTTGTGGTTGTAGCAGTAGTGATTGGAATTGTTCTGAATAAATTCATGGGTAGTGAATGTTTTGAATATATTGTTTTTAATATTTGCGTGGGTATTATTCTAAGATCCTTGAAGCATTCAAAAGTGGGTTTATATTTTGCGATAAAATGTTTCTTTGTTAATGCGCTGATTAGGTTGCATTGTCTCTGAATGCGCTGATATAGGTGGCATTGTCCCTGAATTTATAGAGGGGAAAAATTCTGAAGTTGGGTTGTTCGTTAATAGCACAAATGTCGATGTGTTCGCTTAATGGTATTTTCTGTATTCCCGAATTTTAATCTGGGATTTATGTACGGTCATCCTCTGGCGTAGACTGTTTTTGGTTTGGCCTGTGTATTGCTCTCGACACTCTGAACAACTTAACACGTATAATAGGTTTTCCGAAGCACATGTTGACCCTGTTTGAAGGAGAACCGATCCCTCAGTTAGGTTGATACATATACCACAGTTAGGTCTTCCGCATTTTTTACTGACGGTTTCAATGTTGTTGACGAGTGTACTTGGGCTTATGTTAGAAGACCTTTCATTGACTTGGGTTGTCTTTTGCTCTTTATGTTGGTGTGCGTTTCATTGTTTAGGGGGTTGTGTGTGGATATGTATGGTAGGATTTTTGGTTGTAAATCCTTCTTTAGTTTGGGATGTCTGAGATCGTAGATGTTGAATTGTAGGGCACCTTAAAAACCCATATCAGTTACTGATGGTGGGTAGTTTCCTGCTGATGAGTGTATCCTTTAGCTCATGTAGCCGTGGCTAGAGAATTATTCTAATTACTTTCTGGCTAGAGAATTACCCACCAATGAACTCCTACATCACATCAAAAAAGAATTCGTAATAGAAAGGCTAAAATTCATCTTGGAGAATAACTTTTTCGTCTTCAAAGACAACTTCTATGGACAAAAATCGGGGACTGCGATGAGTACGAGAATGGCCCCCTCCTTTGCTAGCGTAGTCATGGGATGCCTAGAAATCAATCTTTATCGTAAGGTACTAGAAAAATACGGCAATCCATTCTCACTCTACATAGAAAATAACTGGAAGAGGTATCTAGATGACTGCTTCATTCTTTGGCATGAAAGTATAGAGAGATTTTAAGTATTTCTAAATGGACTTGACATAAACATTCAATTTACGATGGAATATAGCTATTAACAACTTCCATTCCTCGAAACCTCATTAAGAAATCCAACAACAAAATAGAAACAGACATATATTATAATCCCACGGACTCCAAGCAATATCTACCGTTCAACTCATGCCACCCCAGACATACTAGAATGAATATCACTTTCAACCTCGCAAAAAGGACTTGTACTATAGTATCTGATACAAGTACCAGGGACACACGACTACATGAGCTAGAAGATACACTCATCAGCAGGAACTACCCAACATCAATAATTGATATAGGAATGAAGCCTTCGACACCATCCTCCAGAACATTCCTTTACTAAAAAGGACTACAGAATGACTCAACTTCTCCAAACGCACACCATCATAAAGAGCAAAAGAAACCCAAGTCAATGAAAAGTCTTCTTACATAAACCCAAGTACACTCGTCAACAACATTGAAACCGCCAGTAAAAAAATGTGGAAGACCTAACTGTGGTATATGTATCAACCTAACTGAGGGATCGGAGTTCTCCTTCAAACAGGGTCAACGTTTTACAGTGAAAAGCAATTTCACATGTGCTTCGGAAAACCTAATATGCGTGTTAAGTTGTTCAGAGTGCCGAGAGCAATACACAGGCCAAACCAAAATAAGTCTACGCCAGTCTTTGCCTTTACCTGTTTTAGTTGACTTTCCCCTCCACATGCTTTCTTTGGTTTGGATTTCCAGTTGCCTTCTTTGGTTTGGATTTCCGTTCGTTTATGCACTATGCGCTGTTTTACAGCAACATCCGTAATGATTTCTTTTCATCCACAACTTTTCTGGCGGCTCTTTCCATGACATCAGGAGGGGTATCCCCCCTTGTAGTCTTCCTTTTGTAATTTCTAGGCATGGCGTGTTAAACTGAAATAGAAGGGGTAAGTTGTTACATGCCTGGGATAAGTTGATACACTGTAACACTTAGCCCCGACCATGGATTTCTGGGGATTACCTCGTACACAACACTAGCAATGCATGGCATCCAGGACCTACCTTCATGTATCGAAGGCAACTTCCAACACTTTCTAATGAGCCACAAACTACTTCAGTAGCACCACTTGTGCTTTAGCAGTTAAGGAAATAACTTTAGTAGTTAAGGAAATAACTTTAGTAGCTAAGGAAATAACTTTGTGGCATATTACTCTTTACTCTTTTACTTGTTTCAGTCATTTGACTGTGGCCATGCCTTTAGTCGAGCAAATCGACCCCAGGACTTATTCTTTGTAAGCCTAGTACTTATTCTATCGGCCTTTTTTGCCGAACCACTAAGTTACGGGGACGTAAACACACCAGCATCGGTTGTCAAGCGATGTTGGGAGAGGACAAACATAGACACACAAACATATACACGTACATACATATATATATATATATATATGCATATATACGACGGGCTCCTTTCAGTTTCCGTCTACCAAATCCACTCACAAGGCTTTGGTCGGCCCGAGGCTATAGTATAAGACACTTGCCCAAGGTGCCACGCAGTGGGACTGAACTCGGAACCATGTGGTTGGTAAGCAAGCTACTTACCACA
>NC_068982.1:114923993-114929940 GCF_001194135.2 Octopus bimaculoides
ATATATATATATATATATATATATATGTATGTATATGTATATGTATGTATGTATGTATGTGTGTGTGTGTGTGTGTGTGTGTGTGTTTGTCCCCACCCCATCAACCGATGTTGGTGTGTTTATATCCCCGTAACTTAGCGGTTCGGCAAAAGAGACCGATAGAATAAGTACTAGGCTTACAAAGAATTAGTCTTCGACTAAAGGCAGTACTCCAGCAGTCAATGACTAAAACAAGTAAAAGAATAAAAGAATATATATATGAAGTGTGCGTAGGTTCCAAGATTCAATCGTTAAACCGTCAACTGTGATTAATAAAGTAAGCAGCCTAACTATCTCACCTAACATAGAATTGCTCAAAGTCCAATTTAAAAGATTGTAGTCTTGTAGTCAACGTATTGTAAATTGTTTCGACTTACGGAATTACTCCAAATGTTCGCGTCATTCACTGTAAGCTGTGACAAACTCAGACGACCGGTTATAAGTTGACTACACTGAAATAATATATAACAAAGTGATCACTAATAAACTTAACATAATAAACTGAGATAATATAATTAATTAAAACCAAACCCATGAAGGAGAGAACATTAGAACACTATCTTAATGATCAATGTGTTTAAAATATATATTATGAAACAAAGCGTTTCTTGGATTCTTAGCACTTAGAAATTTATGAGAGTCAACTGTCATACTTGGATAAATCTTATTGCTTTCCTGAAAATCTTATGTTTAAATTCAGTGCAACAGAAATAAACTCATTCACTTCTCCGACCTACATAAAATTTTCGAACAAATATAAATACGGAACTCTAAATAGAATTCTTCCTTTTTCGTCCGGCATCTGTCTTATTGTTTTCAATAATAAATGAAGCAAACAGATTTTATACGTGTTTTATCTTTTATTTACATCTTAGAACAGAGCTATTTCTCTATACAATTATAGAGACTTAATCCATATTAACGTTATTTATATCATGTTAAAGGAACTTTGTGAAGATGCATCTTCTCTTTCAGCCGGCTCCTTGTCGGAAGAACATGTTTTCTCTGAATATTTTAGGGGAGTTCGTTTTCGATTTTAGACGTCTTTCTTTTTCTTGCATGCCTATATCTTCATAACCTCTACAACTGACACAAATGCTACTAAAAGTGTACGAACCTTGTCGTTGTTAATTTCCCCTTAATACTGTAAATAACAGATTGCTAAGGACTCTTATATACGGTTCCTAACGACGAATTCACAGGAAAATAAAAAGCTGTAAGAATAACTTATATTCCTTCCGTTGATTAATTTGGTTCATATCACACTGTCCCACGAAGTTTAAATAATCTGCTATCATTAACATATATCTGTCACATATAATTTCTAGGTACACGTTATACTCAAAAGTTAGAGAATACAATATAAGAAGGAGAACAGGTCAGGTCAAGCGTGGAAGCAAGCGCCGTTGCAGCACATTCCTGCATTCATCATTTGTCGGTATATTCTCGGTCCTCTCGGGTGACCCGTCGAGCAGAGTCCCAGTCAGTGCCTATCTCTTCGAGATACCCCCTCATCTGCTGTGACCATGTGGCATGTGGTCGATCAATATTACCCGACAACCCAGCCGCATCCCCAGTGAAGAGAATATGGTAAACAGGGTCTAACTTAGCAAATCTAACAGCATGGCCAAACAGTCTGAGCTGGCGTTCCTGAATTATACAAGTAACAGGGCGCATCCCAATATCTGAGTAGAATCGTTGATTGAATACGAAATCTGACCAATGGTGACCCATAAGTGACCCATAAGTGACCCATAAGTTCGGGTGGCTCATAAAGGCCCCGGACAGTGTCCTAATCACACGACTATGGAACAGGATAAGAATTGACAGAGACCTAAAGACCCGAACCTTTGTCCTCCTGCACAGATATAGGCGGCATCAGAAACGCTCGCCCAATGAGTCCACAGCTGCACCAGCTCATCCAAGTCATTTTAGGACTTCAGACTCGCAGCTAATGCCACTATAAATCTCACTGCCGAGATAAGTGAAGCGGTAAACAACTTTGACATTCTCACCTGCGACAGAGACAGACGAGGTGGAGTCCTCCAAGAAGCCGACGAAGGATTGGATCTTGTCTTAACATAAGAGCCTCTAAGGCCAAGTGGTTCCGCTTCTTCACTCAGTGAAAGGAGAGCGCTCCTTAAGACATCCAGAGACTCAACAAGAATAACCGCGTCATCAACAAAACCTAGTCCTGTAATCCTATTTTGACCAATAAGTGTATCACAGCTCGATCGATATTCAGCGAAGTATCCAATCCATGCAGGCATTGAACAAAGTGAGAGCCTAGACACAACCCTGACCGACCCCAGATCTAACTGTGAAAAAGTCAGATGTTGAGCCCCCAATCCGAACTGCACTGACAATTCCGTGTACAAGGCCAAGTCAGTTGGGGAAGTATACGTCACAGCTCCAGAATCCTCGAAAGCACATCCTTTTCCGCCGAGTCAAACGCCTTGCGGAGGTCGGCATAAGCTGCAGGCACCCCTGCCGAAAGCTCCACCCGCGTTCAATGAGTACACGAAAAGCCAGCATCCTGTTAGTAGTTGACCTCTTCAGCGTGAACTCTGATTGCTCCGGCCGCTGAGATGCAAGCAGACGCTTTCATATTCTGTTCAAGATGACCCTGGCTAGAATAAGGGAAATGATTTATAAAAAATGCTAATCACTTTTTACCAAAGCCCCCCCTTGAGAGAGTGGAGTGGGAAAAGGTTCTCTCCTCAAAGTAGAAGGCCTGTGTCAACTGGCTAACCTGCCCCACCTTGCTATGACCTGGTTATGCTCATAACCTTTTGTAAGTCCTTCCAAACTGGTGAGGATGATGCAGTTGATTTTTGTATAGATATCCAAATGCTGACGTCAATCAGTAGCGTAGCTAATAGATGGGCGGTCCGTCCCTGAATGACACTTTTATGGGGGAGAGGGGGTCACTTTTGGGTTTGCTGTATAAGCCTGTATATGCACTGGTGACCAGGAGAAGAGACGACGAACTCAAGGGCTTCCTCGGGTGAAACACTCTCAAATTACACCACTGATATTAATTGGGAAAATATGGGTTTGACGAGTCAACAAGAAAGACTACTGCGGACACTCAACATATGAGTAATAGCAGACACATTTCTCATAAATCCATTAGGAATGATGCGACTGGAACATGTTTGATCATTGTCTGCTGGATCAAGGCTGACCTGGAGCTAAATATCAATAGCGTGTGCAGAAGATAGATTTCAGAGAATTGCAATTCTGAAGAAGGAAACAATATGCAAAGAGGTGTGTGGGTAATATAGAGTTGAGAGGGTGTGAAGTAGATAGGAGGGTGCATCGGGTAGATTTATCATGACAGCATGACATCAGTTTGCTAGGAAGCTGACTTTAACATAAAAGCGCTCATCTCAGTTTACACCTGACTAGAGCTAACTATAAAACTCTTGTCTCCACACCACCATTAGCAGCAAATTGAAACAAAAACGAAACAAACACCTAAAACAACAAATATTGTTTTTTTTTTTTTAAAAAAAAGACTAATTCTAGCGTTTGTTAGATTTGTGATAAAATGTATGTGGAAATATTCAATATTTGTGTTTACAGATATCGTTGTCTATTCTCTGTAAGGAAACAAAATACCTAAAATAGAGAGTAAGTTAATACTCAATTGCAAGTGAAGAAGAGACGCAAAACAACATTGACAACAACAACAACAATGATAACAATACTGATTAAGAGGAGCAAAGTAACGACAAAAATGTAATTAACGTTCGATCGACTATAAACGATATGATTATTTGACTTAGCACTACAATATGTAGATTTTTTAAACACATGCTGGTCGAAATGGTATTTGTTTTTAAAAAGCTAATAAGAAAACTCGAACATATGCAGTTTCCCATCGGTTTCAATAAAGACTCTTTTCTATCAAACACACACATACACACACGCACGCACGCACACACACACACACACACACACACACACACACACACACACACACACACACACACACACACACACACACACACACACACACACACACACACCAGAAAAGTATCTCTTCCCCCCCTTCAACAAACAAGTCAGTTGACAATGGGAGTGATAACAATTTACTTAAGATTCGTGAAAGTTGATTTAGCTCAAGATATAATTAGTCCCTTTAGTCCTCTTCTTGACTGACTGTATTTCTCATACATAGATTTCCTTACATATTTAAACACATTTGCTGAGTTTATCTTCTGACTCTAATGATTTCTAACATAAGCCCACGACCACAAATTTGGGATGGGGAGTATATCAGTTGATACAGTTGAATGTATCTGTTATACCTCCAAGATATGACTAATACATTACTAGTCTCGGAAGGCTGATAGGCAAAGTTGATCGAGATGCGATTTGAGCTCAGAATGTAAAGAGCCGGAATCAAATATAACAAAGCATTTAGTTCGACGCTCTAACGATTCTGCCAGTTCCTTTGCTTTTATGTACTAACAATGATGTATAAGTGAATGGTTAAAAATGACAGTTCACTTCGCAGTCATGAGGTTCTGAGTTCGATCTTACAACGTGCTGTATTTGACAAATGTCTTTTATCCATTGCACCCGGTTCGATCTAAGCCTTGTGAGTGAAACTGTGTTAATTCCATCGGATTGATTGTACCTATAAATCCGTGTTATATTGTGTCATGCTGAATCAGAATGGAAATTACGTTAAGGATACAAGAGTGTCTGTGGAGTACACAGCAATTTACTCTTAATTTAATAGTGTTTCTTAAACCTTTTTGTCCCACGCTTCACTTCGATCGTAAAATAAATAAATAACCATGAACAAAGTTAACATACATACATACATACATACATACATTCACACACACACACACACACACACACACACACACACACACATGATGAATGTAAGTATGTATGGGCATATATATATATAAAGACAAGTACAGGTATATCAAATATCATACAAAAAAAATTCTTGATTTAACAAAATTATCTCTACCTCTAGAGGATGTAACATAATTACCAAATGGAAATTATGATCAGCTGCATTTAAAAAGGGGGTGATAATCTCAAGGTTCAAGAATTTTCTCCATAACTGATATACCATTAAGGAAAAGGGCAGGCTTGTTGTCTGTAGATAAGAGAAGAGTCGTCGACACATGCTACTGGCTCAATAGCACGGCAGTCGCCAGACCTTATCTCCAAAAGAGACTTAGGCTTGCACCCTGAAGCACATCTTGACATAATGCCCAAGGACACTGGGAGAACGCCGATACAAGTGGAGACATGACAAGGTCCTTGCAGAAATCGTCAAGTGGACTGATCAGCAAAGAGTAAAGAGTAATAAACACCAGTTACCACTACCAAAGGGTATCAAATTCCCAAAGGAGGGCGACAAAGCTACCAAGACGAAAGCAATGACTGGAGACCCGTTTTCTATTTTGCGTTCGACCTCAGATTGAGAGAAGCAAGTGGACCTCAAAGTTAGACTTGTCTTTCCAGAGGAGATAGTGGTAATAACACTCCGACCAGACGACATGATTTTGCTTTTGCTTTCCAGGAATACAAAAAACAATCATCGAGGTCGAACTCAGAGTGCCATGGGCGGACAGACACGATATGTCTCACCACGTACAGAAAACCAAACATCGGGACTTAGTCGACGAGATCCTTGCCGCGGCTTTCCAGTTAGAAAAGTGCGTTATTGCATATAGAAAAAAATTTCAGCTTTTTGCCTAATGCAAGCCCGGAGCAATATCTTATTTCTTACACTATTTCAGTATTACGTGTCAAAAGTGAAACAATAATATCTCTATTGTAATGCGAGATACTTTCAGTTTTGATACTTTCAATATTAATACTGAAACTATTATCTCTCTTACATATATGCATATATATATATATATATATA
>NC_068982.1:114932129-114932866 GCF_001194135.2 Octopus bimaculoides
ATATATATATATATATATATAGATATATATATATGTATAGATGTATATGTATACATGCATATGTATACATGTATAGATGTATATATATATATATATACATGTATACATGCATATGTATACATGTATAGATGTATATATATATATATACATAAGTATATATATGTGTATATATGTGTACATATATAGGTATGTATACATTTGTATATATATAGATGTATATATGTACAGATGCGTATGTATAGATTTATGTGTCGCGCCATTTCCGCTCTACTAGTCACTCTTTGCAACATCTGTCTGTGTTCGAATTGTCCTTGCACAGGGGCCACCCGGACTCTCGTCTTCGCCGTGAATAGGGATTAATATTCTCTATTCGCTCCTTTGCGTCATATGACCTCAACTCTCCTCCCCTTTCCATCTAACCCTCCTCCCCTCTCCTCTCTTCCTCTCACACCTACTTCTTCCCACCTACCTCTCCTCTCTTGCTTCGACTCCTACTCTCCTTCTCTCTTCTCTTCACTCCTACCCACCTTCTCCCTTCCCCTCTCCCTTCATCGTAACCCCTCCCTCGTAACCCCACCCCCAACACAATCCAACGTGGAAGGAGGAGGGATGGGTAGGGGACAGCGGGATTGAAGGATTAGAAAAAAATCAAAGAAAAAGTTACAGGGGAGATAAACGAGTGGGAAATAATGGGAGTTAAAGAAAGAGAGGGCCAAGAAATGTAGCAAGGTACTTTC
>NC_068982.1:114934779-114935088 GCF_001194135.2 Octopus bimaculoides
GGGGAAAATAGCTGTTGGTAACGTTCTGTACCCATGTATGCACGTGTGTGTGTGTGTGTGTGTGTATGTGTGTGTGTGTGTGTGTGTATGTGTGTGTGTGTGTGTGCATATTCTTTCAATTCTTTCATTCTTTCACTTGTTTCAGTCATTTTACTGTGGCCATGCTGGAGCACCGCTTTTAGTCGAACAAATCAACCCCAGGACTTATTCTTTGTAAGCCTAGTACTTATTCTATCGCTCTCTTTTGTCGAACCGCTAAGTTACGGGGACGTGAATTCACTAACATCGGTTGTCAAGCGATGGTAGGAG
>NC_068982.1:114935098-114943694 GCF_001194135.2 Octopus bimaculoides
GTGCCACGCAGTGGGACTGAACCCGGAACCATGTAGTTGGTAAGCAAGCTACTTACCACACAGCCACACTGCCACTCCTGCGCCTATATATATATATTATTTATATATGTATATATATGTGTATATATATATATATATATATATACATATACATACATATATACATATATATGTATATATAATAATACAAAGGATATATGAGCATAAGCATGTATACATACATATATGTACATACCTACATCTACATGTATATATAGATGCATATCCGGGTACAGGACGTCAAAAAGGAACGGGAACATAAAGCACAAAAAAACGGACTTTTTTACAGACACCAGAATGAACACATAGGAAAACAGACGAGCCACTTATAGAACTTTTCCGTCATCAGCTGCCTCTATTCTAAAGTAGGCGTTTCGAAGATGAGGCAGAATATGCTATTAGAATAGCTCTTCCCGAATAGTGGATTAACCTGCTAAACGGAGGGTTCCAAGGTGGCAAACAAAAACCAAGACAGGAAAAATTAAACAGTGAAAACAACATTAAAAGGCCTTTGGGCCGAACGCGATGAGATATTGAACCCTGTGATGTGACGAAGCTGAAAGGAGAGAGACAGTAGTTTCGTCTTGCCTTTATGCTGGCTGAAGGGAGAAAGGAAGAGGTGACCACAGGTCACATGTGATCAACGGGGAGTGGTAGAGAGAGGAGGAAAAGGGAGGAAGTGGAACAAAGGTGAGCGACGAGAGACAGAGATATGTGTAGCAGTGAAGGGGAGAAGCAAGGACAACAGAAGGAAGCAGAACGAGAGGGGGCGATAGGTAAGAAGAAAGAAAGAAAGAAAGATAAATAGATAGATAGATAGATAGATAGATAGATAGATAGATAGATAGATAGACAGAAAGATAGAGTCGCGTCAGAAATATAAAGTTAAAACTTACTTGCAAATGGACGCGTGACGTTCGATAATATAATAATACAAAGGATATATGAGCATATGCATGTATACATACATATATGTACATACCTACATCTACATGTATATATAGATGCATATCCGGGTACAGGACGTCAAAAAGGAACGGGAACATAAAGCCCAAAATACGGACTTTTTTACAGACAACAGAATGAACACATAGGAAAACTTTTCATTCATCAGCTGCCTCTATTCTAAACTAGGCGAATTCTTCGTCCATGTTCCACATTGGACTCAGTTCAATGTCACACTGTCTTCTCATATTTATAATAAAGCTATGAAACTACACCAGTCAGAGAGGAGCTTCTGTGAATTAAAAAAAAATGCCGACTAGAAAGTTCCTAGTACTACCTTTTTGAAAAGTTGAAAGAGTTCTCACTGTTTGACATTTTCTTTACTTTATATTTTCATGCAGTCCAGCTACAATACATGCATTTTTTCTTCTTGTCATCCACCCATTTTCCCAATTTTTTTCTATTTCTCGATAGTGAGCTTGCTTCCACTTTGAGAATTCTTACTCACGGAGATTTTCTGCTTTGTTCTTTCCCCATATCATAATCTTGCTCTCAACAACAAACAATAAATTTCTAGAGGTGCAGTTATAGATCTTATCAGCAACTACAAATTTAAGTTAAAATTTTGCTCTGCAAATGTCTCTGTTTCTCGTCTATATTCCTATTATAAGGGTGCATTTTGACGATTTGGGCGGGGAATAGCATGTGACAAATGTGTAATTTCAGCGGTTTAAATTAAATAATTACTTTTAAACAGTGAAGAGTATAGCCACAACTAGCGTGTTGGCAGAATTGCCTTCGACTGTATTTGCTACGTACACGATGTTTCAGATGCAGGCAATAAAGTGTATAAGTATCAGTCGTTACGATATCTCGGATTTACAGCCCTCAGTAACTTTGTTTTCCAAAGCGCGCAGTTGCTTTTACTTTTTCTATATTCGAATATAATGCTAGCCCTTAATTTTGAAGCCTGGATTTATATAATAGTTTTTTGTATGTTTTCTTTCTTCGAATAATATGCATGTACATATGTTAGTTCAGTTGCTAGATACAGCAGCCAAATCTCTTTCAGATCACATCTTTAAAATCACATCTCTAAAAATACGGAGGCGATCGGAGCTGATATTCAGTAAAACAACAAAATATCACCTCAGATATGATCAGCCAACAAAGGAGCCACTATGCTGTCGATCGACCAGCGAGAGATAGAGCACGAATTTTCCTCACCCTATAAACTGCCGTGTTAAAAAGTTGAAGAAAACATTCGACGGTAAAGTTAAAAGTAAATAAAAAATACGATGATCCTATTTAGAACGCTTTCGTTCAGCTTGATGAAGACTGACCCGTGGGCTAAGCAATAATCACAAAAGCCCAAATGTGGCTGAGTTTTTGTGAAGATACTTTGAGCTTTAACGAAGATACAAAGTATTTTTGTGATTTGCTGAAAGAGGTAACTACATAGCGGTGAGGTAACCTTGAGAGGGCCGGATTAGGTTAATGTGGGGCCTGTAACACATTATAAATAATAAAAATTGCTATTTCATCGAATTATGTTTTTAAGGATCCAACTACTTATTTGATGGACCAGTGTCCTTCATATCAGCTAGTAGGTAGAGGGTGATCGAAAATAAAGTAATGGGTTCCATGATTTATTATTTTACCAAAGCTTGATATCTACCTGCTAGCGGACGTGGAAAACGATAGCTTAGATGCAGTTATAATGTGAATTTGAATGGGTGGACCCTTCCGCTATAGATCCTGATTTTATTTTAAACTAAACCAAACCAAGCAACACATTCACAACTTTATAACAATATTATGCAGATTTATATTTAATATTATTACTTAAGCAATCAACATGCACAAGTTCAATATGCTCTCCTAATGCACAATATCAGGTAATATAAAGGTTAGAGCAGAAACTAACACAGTGTGTAACGAATAACCTCTTAGAATCTTTAGACGGTGCAGGTCGTTATGTGCCACCTAACATGACTCTCAGAAAGCTGTAATTTCGCTGGTAGTAAATCCAGATGAAAAACATATACAAGCGAGGTTGCAACTTAAACACGTTTATTGTGGCCACACGTATATACACAATAGAATGATAAATGGAATGGTTGGTGTGTAAAGGCCATGGTCTTCTGCTAGCTGGTGAATGTTGAGAGAGGCTAGATCACACCTTTACAGTTCGAAGTCCCAGTGCAGAAAGAGGAAGAGATAAGGTCATGTGTCTGAACCTTAATGTTATGTAATGCCCTCTATCTCTGTATAGCATGCTTGTTTACCCGCTGTCAAGCGGGGTAATGTGCCTACAATTCTAAGCCAAAACATTTTCTACCAGTTTCTTTCCCATTATTCTAGGCTTTTTCTCTTAGAAATGAACGAGAATCAACTGCCACACTTAATACAGTTCTGTCGTTTAAGATAACATTTCTAGGTTAAACAAGGTTTACTCAAATAAGAGACACAAAATCCTTAGTCTAGCCTAACCTAATCTAGTAAGGAAAAATATAAATACAGAATCAAAAATCGGTTCTATCTCTTTGGTCACTTGGCACCTAGCCGAAGAGCGTCTTATGGTTTGTTATTGCGCGACAATACAGCTTTCACCCTGTCTACTTGTCAGCCCAGAGAGGTAAACTCTCTTACTCGTTCTCTCTCTCTCTCTCTCTCTCTCTCTCTCTCCTTATCTCATCAGTCTTCGGATCTAGTTCAAAACGGGGGCACCAGTATTTTCTTAACGAAACACTTTGAAACTTGGGACGCTGGTAGAATGTGTCATATAAAACATCTTTTTCTCTTAGTCTTCTTAAGAAAAATTATTATATTGCAATTTATTTCATGTTAAAGTTGTCGTATTTCTGTAATTTCAACCAATGACTGACGTCCATTCAACCGATTACAGTAAGTGCTGACTACGTAAACAAACGATTCTCAAACGATTCTGGCGGTGATAAAATTATTATTTCCTTGTCAAAAAATGGCTGAAGCATATTGGCAGTAGCTAATAAACCTTTCTATTATAGGCACAAGGCCTGGTTTTTGAGGGAAGGAGCAAGTCAATTAGGGTTAGAGTTAGGGTTAGGGTAAGGGAAAACGAACACACGTGTGTTGCCTCTCTGTAAAATGTCAGAAATAATGGAGATTAAATATGCTTTACACCGCTTAAACTGCCAAAGGAGTAACTGTAAACAGCTGAATACTTGTCAGTGTTTGGTTGAAATTATCGAAATAAGACAATTTTTTACATGAAATTAATTCGAATACAAAAATTTTTTTCTGTTCTATAACACAAAATAGATAAGTATACGAAGCTTGAAAGTCTTTCGGTACCAAAAACACTACATAAAACATAAATGAAAACTGGTGCCCCCGTTTTGAACTAGATCCCAGTCTTCTAGCAGTCAACAAAACATGAATTTAATTACCTACAGATCGGATAACAGAATGACAAATAATTTGTATATAACAACTCAAAGAAGTTGTACGTTACACTATAACGATGAAAATAAGGGGCTATTTCAATCAATAAATAATAATTTTCTTCCTCTCGTTATCTGCAACTTATAAACCGTTACAAGAGTAATGTTTCTTATCTGTTTAAAAGCCCCGATTAACATTTATGATACATTAGCAATAATCTGATTCGTTGGACAGAGCTAGGTAATAGTAATATGGTGGTAATATAACCAAGGTACAAGTAAAGTAACTATACTTTTACAATTAAAAATTGCATGACTAAATTTTACACATAATAAAATACATCACAACCAAAATCGCTCAATTACAGATTCACTCAACATACTTTTAGATAGCTTTTAACGACTCCAGTGCTTGAAGGACTTAAATAGCTATATGATTTCAGCATCATAAGACTGATATACCAAATATATATATATATATATATATATATATATATTCTGACTAGCAGAAAAAGCAAAATGAACAACATGTGATAGTAATACTATCTCATCTCCCGGGTTTATCTCTACACACCATAATATCGGCTATATCTTAGCAGTACTTGGAACCAGCCGATCGATGTTTGATATAATTACATAAGTATTACAGATACAAACAGCAAGTGATCCCTCAGACATAAACACCAGCTATTTCTCAAGAGATCGGGCCCGGTCAACAACCTTATTTACTTATTATTTAGTCCGCCACATATAATACCCCACCATCTCACACACCAAACTAATAACCCCACATTAGCCAGTCATCTACTTTCAGACATGCAGAAATTTTTTTCTTTTGTTAAAAAAACAAACAGATATTTTTCTTTCTTTTTGTTACGAATCCCGAAATTTAACGCTGCAAATCTACTTCTGAAGTCTTATTTGTATATTTATTTTAAATAGACAAACATATCACTCTACAGAGAACCATGTGGGCAGGCAGGTTTCAATTCGAATCAATTCTTTTTAATTTAATAAGAGACAGTGCTTTAAATGAGGTTCTGCTTCAACAAAAGTTACAGCTTGATGAAAAATCCAATCTAAATAGACATCTGCACGTCCATCCACAAGTAAACATCACAGCACACACAAGTATGAACCTGGTTATCGATCAGTAGGATTGTGAGGTAGATTTTCAGACACCTGGCTACTCCTGTCGTCTTTTACCACTCTCTTTACGAATATATAATCACACAATACACCTCCTCACCTCCACACATACTCACACTGGTGCACACATGCATATACTGTAAAACATTTTACATCATAACATTTCACAATCCATCAAACGCTTCTGAAAAAGACCAACTACTGTTCCTCTCATAATTTTCTACATTTCCATTTAAAATTCATTGAGGCTCTGGTGAACTAGACATGAAAGAAATTTTTCTGAGTTGTCACTCTTGCCTTTCCTTCGTCGGATAAAGCATTACTCAATAAATGCTATCTCTCCTTGATTACTTTTATATGTATATTCCATGCTGTAAAATATCTTTCTGTTCCCCTCGGGCTTAATGTTGTCTAGTTATGTCAGTATATATACATCCCCTGTATATACAGATATTTCTTTCTCCCAACTGAGCTGGCAAATATGTAAACGGCTATAATATTTCGCTGAAGAGGTCTAATAGCAGCAAAATATGTCCTGAGTTGTCAATGGTTCAACCAAAGATCGAGCTAGTCTCCTCTCCACCCATTATGTTTCTTCTTTCCAATGTTAATTCACATGAAATTCGGTGCGTCAATCTCTTTCATTTTTTAAAATTATATCTTTCTTTTCAGCCACCACCTTTAATTGTTTTAGTCAAACAATGTTCAACAGTGCATGCTTATC
Organism: Octopus bimaculoides; assembly: GCF_001194135.2. NCBI lineage: Eukaryota > Metazoa > Mollusca > Cephalopoda > Octopoda > Octopodidae > Octopus > Octopus bimaculoides. The sequence continues at coordinate 114,941,381 of NC_068982.1, forward strand.
TTGCCTGTCTCAAGCTACAGGCTTCTTAGCTGGGGCTTCTCCTAGTTTCAGAGGCATACACTTCCCACCCCTGAACGGAACGCCGGTCTGGTGCAAGGTTAACTTTACTTACTGCTATTATTTATTTCAGTTGAGTAGACAAGAGCAACTGGAAATGAAGTGCCTTGCCCAAGAACATAATGCAGCATCTGGATATGGTATCGAACACACAACTTTATGATCGAGAACCTAAGACCTTAACCACAAGTGACGCATCTTCACATGCTCGGATTTCTTCTGGATTAATTAAAATTTATCATCTTCATCACATTAGCACTGACTTCACTTGAAAAGTCTTGCAACAGCTTGATAATAGTGAACCACATTTCACTTCATTGTTGATGTCACTGCAAGTTAATTTCTCTGGTGTAAATTTTTTATTGAAAAAAATCTATAAATAATAAAATACCCAAAACATTTTAAAGCGTAATACCTATAATAATAAAATAGTGCAGTTTTATTCTCCGAGCAAATCCTATCCTAACCAAAAACGTGGCTTGACCCAGGAAGGTAATGTATGTATGTATGTATGTATGTATGTATGTATGTATGTATGTATGTATGTATGTATGTGGTTTGCAAATCCAATGGGGGTCTTAAAAGACATGTTAGGATCCACAATGAGCAGAACTTACTTGCAGGTATTGGTAGTGCAAATCAGAGGTGCAATCTGTGTGGGTGTTTTTTCAAAACACTGTCTGGTTTAAAAAGCCACATCAGACGCCATGAAAGGGCTAAGGTGTAGGTGCAGGAGGTGGTCAAACTCTGTTTAAGGAGTAGACAACCACCATGTATGTATGTATGCGTGCATGCATGTATAGATGGATGGATGCATGTATATATGTATGCTTGTGTGCATGTGGTTGGGGTGGTGTCTTGAAGTGTTTAGTCGACAAATATATATACAGTATCCACACACACATTTGCATATACACATACACATATATAGATATATACACATAAGTTTGTGCATATATGTATACATATATACATTTGTGTATGACCTACATAAACAGAGACTTGGTAGAGAAATACTTGCACACCAGCAGAAAGTTATGTATGGGGGAGACTACCAACAACAGGTACAAGAATAGCAGCCTCTTTTGGACCTGTGATAAATACATCACATCTCATTGGAAGGTTACGCCTTATATATTCCAAAAACAGGCGATAGCTATTACATATCTAATCAACAAAAGAGATTGTAGTAGAAAATGTTGATTGTGTCATACTACCATGGAAGATATCACTGTAATCAATTGAGCATATTCACTTAGATTAAAGAATACATTTGCATCGGTGTGTTTCGGGTGGCAAGAAGTATCGTTTAGATTTTTTTTTAGTTAAAATAACTAGAAAGGGTGTTTGATTTTGTTAAATGCATACTGTTTTTTATGTGGCTGTCCAAAAATGACTGCAAGATACTTTCCTCCTGTGTGACATAGTATTGTCGTTAAAACCATCTACAATGTAATACACAATAAGGCTTGTCCTGACGGCCATACCAAAAGCACACCTGAAACAATGTATCCACACCTTTAAGAATAATCAATACTAGTGGAACTCTCCAATAAAAACAGCAACCCAGAACAAAACTATGCAATATTCTAGAGATCGTTGCTTGGTAAGTATGCGTGTCTTCATTGTATTGACAATTTGACCCAGAATCGAATTACTGAAAGTGTTGAAGAAGTGTGAAAAACATGCCTGATCGTTCGGTTGCCGCTTCTACGAAATAGACGTCCGAAAAAGGAGTATGTTACTCACTTCCATGAAATTTAAGTCATACAATTTTGAATCAAACTCTCATACAAAAGCTTTTACATAAATGGACCTTTCCGGCCATGGCTGATGATGTACTCTTGCACCTGAAAAGTGAAATAATTTCCTCGAGGTATTCTATTCAAGCTCTAAAGTGCATGTACGTTGTATGTGTGTGAGCGTGTGTGCGCACGTGCGCGCGAGATTAAGAATTTAACTCTTAGCCTTTGATTTTTGAATAGCATTTCAGTCGATTCAAAATGTATATGTGCATGTATGCCTGTGTGTATGCATGAATGTAAAGATGTGTATACCAGGTGATACTGAAAAGTTCCTGGTTTAGAGTAAAAGAAAATACAGAAGGATCAGTTGATTAAGATTTTATTTAACATATTCCCCTCTCAGATTCACACACTTATTGCAGCGGCCCATCAGTTTTTCGGAAGGTTGGACCTCCAACCAAGCCATTCGCGATACTCTAAAAGCCAGAAACTTTTCAGCACCACAGCGTATG
>NC_068982.1:114943932-114949461 GCF_001194135.2 Octopus bimaculoides
TGTTTGTATGTATGTATGTATATATGTATGTGCATACGTATCTATTTCTGTCTATCAGCCCTTTCACCCTTATTCGTTCATTCCACTCTTCGTTCTTTCGTTCCCCCTCACTCACATTTCCTTGCCTTCTCTTCCTGCTCACTTTCCCTCCACTTTTCATTTCACTGTGTCATTTTTTTATCGCCCCTCTTTAATTCTTTTATCCCTCTGCCTCTACCTCTCTCTCTTCTCTTCCCACGGTACCGGCGTTCGGCCAAGCCTGATCTTTCTTTTTTGGCCGGCCGTTGTGCGTGCAACATCGATATTACTCCCTGTGCCTGTGAAATCTGTGTATCCCTGCCGTAAGGTCCTTATCAACCAAAAACTGAAACAAATCCGATTTCCCTTCATCATCATTATTGAAAGTTTTACCATTCAAAGAATTTTGCAAACTTCGAAATAAATGGTAATCTGATGGTGCAATGTCAGGGCTATATGGTAGATGTAATATCCTTTCCCAACCAAGCTCCAATAATTTTTCACAAGTTAGCAAAGACATGTGTCATGGTGGAACACAATTCCTTTACGATTTGCCAATTCTGGCTGTTTTTCTTTGATTGCTTCCTCCAATTTCATTAGTTGTTGACAGTAAACATCTGAATTAATCGTATAGCTCCTTGGAAGTAGCTCAAAATACACAACACCTTTGTAATCCCTCTAAATTGATAGCATGACCTTTTTTGATGCAATTGAGCTTTTGTTGTAGTTTGTGCTGGTTCATTACGCTTGGACCATAATCGTTTTCAATTGATGTTATTATAGACAATCCATTTTTCATCACCAGTGATGATTCGTTTCAAAAAGAAAAGGTCAATTTCATTGCGTTTGAGAAGCATATCGCAAATATTGATTCGTTGTATTAAGTGAATCACTTTCAAATTATGTGGAACTATTGTGCTTCTTAACGAGTCCAAGTCATTTTAAGTGATTTTTCAATTGTTGTGTGCAATTTCTCGTACAGTTATATTACAATCAGATTCAATTATGACTTTGATTCGGTCATCATAAACTTCAGTAAGTCGACCAGAACGTTGGTCATCTTTGAGTGAAAATTCTCCAGAACGGAATTTTAAAAATTATTCCTGACATGAGCGTTCTGTTAAGCAATCAACACCATAAACTTCACATATCTTTTTGTGAGTCTCAGTAGCTTTCTTGCCTTTACGGAAATAAAAAAGTAAAATATGGCGAAAATGTTCGTTTTTGCACTCCATGTTAAAATTGACACTGAACTAACAGCTGTAAACAAAATTACGCGCAATTTGCTTCTAAAGTAAGTTAAAAGTAACGGCTATCAAATGTCAAAAGGAAAAAAAATCATGACATTGACAAAAGTCATTCAAAAAATCGTAACTCTATTTGCGGAAAACGAAATTACTTTCTTGCCAATCTAATATATATAATTATGACATAAATATGTATGTATACATGTATGTATAGGTAGATAAATTCTTATAAACAAATAAATGGAAATTGAACTTTGCTGCTGGTTAATTTGCAATTGTTTATTGATTTTTAGCGCTTCCGGATTTAAAAATCCATCATCAGCCGTGTTGTTTGTTTTTTGTTACGACATCATTACTCGGATAAGAAAACACTACTACATGGTATCAAGCTCACACTTGGTATTTGGTGGTTATACGTAGCATGTCGAGTAACTGTCGTTGCTTCGAGCTTGTCCTGTTGTGGTGATTGCCGTAAGAAATGCTTTACTGTATGGCTGTCTATAAGTTTGTGTATGAGAGTGGGAACAATAATTATATTATGACGATTTAGTCGTTAGTGAATGTACTTTTCCGTATGTAGTTATCACTATTCAATCGTAGTTTGAAAATATTTTCTTTGTTTGCCCGTGTTGGATATTTGGTTTTCTCAGAACAAAATTGAAGTGCAAAGTGTTGGGATTCTTGGGATTTGTTTGTAGCATACGTCTCAATGTTCGCTTAGAAGAATCTGTCTGTATTAACATCTTGCATCTATTGACGACCAATAGTCAATCTGTGCCTTAATGTAAGTTTCGTTTGTCCTCTGTACTCTTCATTACACCTATTATACTTAACATAAATTAACGCTTTTGACGAACAAGTGAAGTGGGTTTTTATTTTGAAAATATGTTCTGGTTTAAATTTACAAAATGTCTTCTATAAGACTGATGCAAATACTGCAGTTAGGGCGACTACATTTTGGTTGTTGGTGTTATGTTTTGAGAGGGTAATTTGGCACCAGTATGCAATTTTTTAAAGGTTTTTGGTTGTCTTCCATTTTTGATTATTTTTCGAGATGTTTGTCATTTTTTTTCAGCTTTGCTTCAAAAATGAAGTGTGTCGATAGATAATATCGTATATTTCCATATTTCTTGGGTTGTGTGTTGTAATGTAAGGTAGGATATTGGGTATTCTTTTTTTTTTTTGGCTCTTCGTAATTCTTGAATGTCAATTTCTGTGACATGTTCATTCTGCTATCAATCAACATTGTTGGTTGCAGTGTTTAAAATAATTTTCGTTTTAATTCTCCGAGTCATTTATTCTGAATTTAAAATTTTGAAACAATTGAGCATATTCACATTAGATTAAACAATATATTTGCATGTGTGTTTTAGGTGGAAAGAAGTATTGTTTAGAGTTTGTTGGTTTGTAGCATGGTATCCTTTTTCTGCTTCTGAATGATCTCAGAATCCAGTCAGCCACTTACTTGCACAGTGTTGCACATAAAATGTGATATGCACACAAAATGTTGCATCATTATTCATGTGGATTCCCATGTCACGCACCAACTCTGACCCAGGGATTGCATTACATCCTGGTTCAGCATATTACGACTGTAGTCTGTTTGTGAACCTATAGTGCAGTGCTTGAAATTCCGCACCATTGAACTTCATGTTATTTTTATCTACCCACTTGTATATTGCATTCAGATTTTTCTGTAGGTTTTGGATGTCATCAGGGTCCTTAACCGCTCGTGATATTTTTCGATTATCAGCATAGCTGATGAAAGTGGCTGACTATGGTTGAAGGCATGTCTGAGAGAAACACCACAAACAGCAGTAGTGGTCCCAGTACAGTTCCTTAAGGAACTCCGTTCAGAATTGATGACTTCCCTGATAGAGCACAATTGACTGAAATTGTCTGACTTCGGTCCTCCAAAATGTCATGTAGCCACTCTCCTAATTTTCCAGAAATATCAAGATTATGCAGTTTGATCAACTTTGTCGACGGCCGTGTAAAAGTCGATGTATATCATATCCACATTTGAGTGGCTGAGTTGGTTTTTCATCATCCAGTCATAATGCTGTAGTAACTATGTGGGCAGCTCCTAGAAGGAAGCCATGTTTGTGAGCCAGTAAACTTTCTTCCAGAAACGTGACCAGCTTCCTTCTGACACGTGAAAGAGATAGACCTATGATTTTTGATATCTGCTCTGCTTCCTCCTTTATGGACAGAACATATTACTTTTTTTTTAACACTTTGAGAAATTTACCCCATGTGAGGGAACTTTGAAAAACTATCTGCAGTGGTTTTACGAGAGCTTTCTTGCATGTCTTTAAATGAACAGCCAGAAATCTGTCTGGGCCCGTTGCTGAATTCGAGGTCATCTCATCAAAGGCCAATATTGCACCTTTCTTTATGTCGATGATTGCCTCTTTCCAATGTAGATCTGCAGTGTTAAAGAACTCATAAGGCTTCCTTATTTGCGTATTTCCCAGCGGAGAAGTAAAGGCACTTTGGAATTGTTTAATTAGCACTTCACTTATCCTCCTTTGGGGTCTGCAGTTAATGGGTTGTCTTCTTCAAACAGTGGCCTTATCTTGTAGTGTACCGGGGCAGCTTCTTTCGCAAACTTGTACAAGACTTTAGGATTCAATTTTATATTTTCCACTGCTCTGGTTTCTCTCTCTTCCCTTTATTTTTCATGGGTGAGTCTGAGTTTATTTTTGATCTCTAAGAACACCACTTTAAGGTGAGATTTCTCGCTGTCATTAAGTTGTTCATTTAATCTATTGGAAACCATTATTCTCTGTCTCATAAAGACTCTCCTGTTTCGAGGAATGGTGTTTTTGTATGTATTGACTCTCTTCTCTGAGACAAATAACACGAATTCTTTGAGTTTCATATCAATGCTTTGCATAGAGAGACATTTAAGCCAATTTTGTGAAGTATCTGTTTTTCAATTGACTTCCAGTCAACCTTCAAGACGTTTAGACTGTGGAGAACATCTTTAACTAGCTTTGGACCATACATTTTCAGTTCTTTTATGTTATGATGTGAGAAAATTGTCGGTAGTAACTTCACATTGTGGATAAGTTCCACATCGTCGTGAAGCAGAGGTCTAAGGTGTTATTGTTTCTGGTTGGAGAGAGTATGGTTTTCTCCATGAATATCATGTTCATGAGATCAAGCAAAGATCCTGCTTGATTGCACATTTTGCGTATCATTTTTGAAATTATGACACCTTCCGGCCATCTGATATAGTGAAAAAGGAAGTTACCCATCAGAAGTACATTAAAGCATTGATCTAGTTTTCTTATTTCTTTATTGCCCACAAGGAGCTAAACATAGAGGGGACAAGCAAGGACAGACAAAGGGATTAAGTCGATTACATCAACCCCAGTGCGTAATTGGTACTTAATTTATCAACCCCGAAAGGATGAAAGGCAAAGTCTACCTCGGCGAAATTTGAACTCAGAACGTAGCGGCAAACGGAATACCGCTAAGCATTTCGCCCGGCGTGCTAACGTTTCTGCCAGCTTGCTGTTTTCTTGGTACTTCTTTTATCATTGTAAGGCTTTCCTCAGATTTACCATCATGATTTGAGGCATCGAGTAGGCGATATAATGTGCATATAACTACATCAAGTTATGGGTTATACACTGAGTTTGAATGTAACCACAGTTAGTGGTGTGACATCAATGATATACAAGCAACTCCACCGTGACTTCTTTCTCTTCTGTTTGCACGGAATACAGCATACATTGGTATGTGTATCTCTGTATCATTTACGTCTGCAGTAGATGTGTCTACGTAAGTACAATGCATATTGTTTGATTTCATGCAGAAAGTTCCCTAACGTACGTAGTTTTGCGTTTGCTGTTGTTTTGTATGATATTTATTAGTTGAACTGGTGTGATGGTCGGATTGGCGGCAATGAAGGCCGTCCATTATTTGTGGAGGTCTTCTGTGTGGGTATCCATGGTTTGGTTATGTTTGCAATCATGACAAGTGCTGCATTATCTTTTATATGACACTTAAGAAATTTTATTGCGTACGTTTTTGGTGATCTTCTATATTGGAGGTGTGTATTAGGATATGGATTCCTACAGGTGTGATTTTGATCTATCTTGCTGGCTGAGTGGAGAATGGTTTTTGGCATGAGTCTCGTTATATCTCAGCTTTGGATGCGCAAAGCGGCAGTTCGTCCCCATTTCTCCATGATAGCGGACACCTTTCACGTAGAACTTACAAATGATACGTGTTTCATATATATATATATATA
>NC_068982.1:114949813-114951417 GCF_001194135.2 Octopus bimaculoides
ATTGTCCAGCGTTAATAATGATTTCAAATTTTGGCACAAAGCCATCAAGTTCGGGGGAGAGGGCAAGTGGATTACATTGACTCCAGTTTTCGACAGTCATTCTTTTTAACGACCCCGAAAGGATGAAGGACAAAGTCGACCTCGGCGGAATTTGAACTCAGAACGTGAATTCGAACGAAATGCTGCTAGGCATTTTGCCCGGCGTGCTACCGATTCTACCTGCTCGCCGCCTTCTGATTTACACTTGTTCCTTTAAATGGCTTTGCCGTTTCACCATAACACATGCTATGTGACGGAGAGCAGTGACCAAATGTTTTTATTAATGTGCACCCCTACCTTATGTACCCTTCCATTAGCACGTTGTTTAAATATGCTGTTGTGAGAAATCATGAACAGATAGTGGATTCTCACGTAAATCAATCTTTTTGATACGCGTCAAAGAGTTATGGAAAGGTTGAAAGAGATATTGTATGAGGAAGACCAAGAAGACAAAAGGAAGAGAAAAGAAAGAAAAGTGGAATATAGGAGAAGAGGAGGGGGAAGGGAAGGAGAAGGAGGAGAAGAAGAGGAAGACGAATAATAACAACAACAACAATAACAACAACAATAATAATAATAATAATAATAATAATAATAATAATAATAATAATAATAATAATAATAATGAAGTATTGTATGCATCATATTACATGTGACGACTACATTATAATCATATATGTACACACACATGTCTGTATGTGCGTGTATGTGTTCGTGCGTGCGTGCGTGTGAATGAGATATCGAAACACTTTACCTTTTCTTCTAATCGCCGCTCCACCTGCGCCGTCATTCTACATTTGAGAAGAAGAGTGCTGTAAGAAGAGCGAGACCAGTTAATTCCGCTGGCGTCACAAATAGATATTTGTTTTGTCATTTCCTGTTTAGTTACTGATGTATCTACGTGATCAGCTGACCCACTCCCGCCAACAAATCCGATCGACTGTCAACCCTTCTATCTAGAGGTTATCTGCAGATTTTATTGTCAAATGATATTGCATGTAACCTCGAGTTTTTCCTTCTTACAAGAAAGTTTCAAAAGAAACAAAAGGTACCGATAGATAGACTACTGAGACTTTGATACAGTAGCTTCTTTTTAAATTTTTTTATTGAGGGCTTCTTAATGTTTGTTTCCCTCACCGAGAAGAAGCTTTTCCCGATTGTGGGCAACCATAAATAAGGCAGGTTTTCAGTCGGCAGACGGTAACCTGGCCGTGAACCAAACATTATAATTACGAAGTCAGACAACAAAAGATGTGTAAATAATTCTAGGGATCCAAAGAAAACAGAAAATCAGTATAAATAATAAACGTATATGCGAAATCACAAACACGCACGCATATACATGCATACATACGTATACACGTATAGGCATACATGCATGCACACAGACACACAAGCACGCATACACACACACACACACACACACACACACACACACACACACACACACACACATATATATATATATATATATACACACACACAAACATCTATCTATCTATCTGTGTGTGTGTGTCTGTGTGTGTCTGTGTGTGTGTCTGTGTGTGTGTCTGTGTGTGTGTCTG
>NC_068982.1:114952321-114953214 GCF_001194135.2 Octopus bimaculoides
AACCATTTTAGAAAGTCGAAAGACACTAACCTTCGGGAAGAGATCACACACCAATATTTAGACTTTAGATCTTGCCATCCTTCCCATGCAAAAAGGAACATACCCTTTAATATGGCAAGACGAATGTGTACAGTAGTTTGGGAGACAAATAAAAGAGAATGACGACTTGCAGAACTTAACTTATTCCTTAAATAACAAAAATACCCCACCAAACTAATAGACCAAGCGATGACTGAAGCTTAAAATATCCCAATCTCAACACACTGAGGATAAACTGAAAAATTAACATAAAAATATCTCATTTGTTATCATTCACAATCCCAAGAACCACAATATTCTACAAACAGCCAAACGCCTTCTACCTATTCTACACCAATCCCTATGTTTCCGACAAACAATCAAGGAACAACAAATAATCAACTGCCAAAGGCAACCACAAAAACTTACGAAACTTCTAACCAAAGCAAGATTCACATCAGAGGAAGAAATGATGCAAGTTACCAAATATGAAGACCCCCCCCCCGCGATGTGGGACATGTGATTTAATAGAACAGGGACCAGCCAAAAATTTCAAGAATGGAAAAGAATTAAAAGTGAATGCAAATATGAACTGCAAAAGCAAAAACCGGATATATTGTATCACATGCCCACGATGCAACGAACATTATATTGAGGAAACAAAAACGAAATTAACCAACCGTGTAAATGTGCATAGACATCAAATAAAACATCCCGCGCTTAGATGCATGCCATGTAACGATCATTTGGACACCTGTGCACAAGGGAAATTTACAATTTCCCCCCTTCATAAAATAAATGAAGAGAACGACCTTCTCCGGAAGACAAAAGAAGAATATTTCATAAGATTTCTGAGTCCGAAACTAAACCAGAAA
>NC_068982.1:114954251-114956240 GCF_001194135.2 Octopus bimaculoides
ATATATATATGCATATATATGTGTATGAATATCTATCTGCATGTATATATATATATATACATATATATGTATGTATATATACATGTATGCGTATATATGCATATATATACACATACATATCGTTTATGTATATAATGCATGTATGCATGAGTCTATCTATCATTCTATCTATCTATTTATCTATCTATCTATCTATCTGTCAGTGAGTATGAGTGTGTGTGTGTGTGTGTGTGCGCGCGCGCGCATGTGTGTTTTAGGCTTATCACAAAATCAATTACTGGAATTTCAAATGCATTTAATACGTATGTTTCAAGTGGTTACATGACAGATTGTTTTGTAGATATCTGTCTATCAGTGGCTATGTGCGAAATACATTGGTTGAATGAAATTTGGCTCCTGGATGAAAAAGATACAGAAAACTAGAAAGACATAAGAAAGAAAAAGGAGTATAAAGAAAATGGTGAAATAAATAAACAGGCAATAAACTTTAACCATATAGAGAAGAAAAGAATAAATTATCTCTCCAAAGATGAGATATTTCATACTGAAGCAAGATAAGAAATATGATTGCTTTATTGATAAAATCTTTAAAAGAAAGTTATAGAATCACTGCTTTTCTCATTGGTGGATGACATCTTTGAATTTAAAGATGTATTTATTAGGCTAATGCCCTGCTCTCAAGTTGTAATGTCATAAATTGAACTTGAAATAAACATTTATGTCATTTAGATGTGCTAGATTTAGCGTTAAACCTTGACTCCAATATATATTGCCCATACCATAAGTTGAACGAAAATTCACATTATAGATTGTCAACTGTCCAGATTCAGTTAGAAATAACTTAATTAAGCATATTTCCATAGGTCTCTAATTTTTCGGCTAATGATAGGGAATATCTGAATACCATAAATATTTATCTCTAGTTCAGTTTATGACATTACAGCTTCATAGCAGAGCATTTCTCTGATAAGTATTTTCTTAAATTGAAAGGCGTTATGGTCCAGTGAAAAAGAATGCGATTCTTTAATTTCCTTAAGATATCAGAAAGAGGGCCATATTTATTAATTTGCTTAAGTAGGACTTGTCTCGTCTTTCGTAGCATAATTTAATTTGTTTTTCTTTTTTTTTCTATTTATGGTTGAATTTTATTGCCTGTTTATTTATTTATTTTTATCATTATCTTGGGAGGGTCGTTATGCCAATGTTGTATCCCAAGATACAAAGTATGTTTCAACACGAATTCACATCAAGAATCTTGCAAACCAAATAGAAAACGAAATATTTTATCATTATGCAATCTTTAATAGCATCCTCTCTTCCTTGAAAAATGATACAACTATAGTTTCTCTTACATTATTTCTCATTTTCGTTTTCTTTCTATGTTCTCTTTTCAGTGTTTTTTTCTGTAACTTTTCTATTCCAGTCTCGTATAAATAGGGGTAAATTTGAATTCACCAATGCATTTACTTGTAACGACCGAAATGAATGGTATCAATGTAACAATTTCCAACGTAACCATTGAAACATAAGTATTAAATGTATTTAAAATATCAGTTATTGGTTTCGTGATTATTCTAATATTATGCGACTCTTTTTAATAAAAATCTAACTTATCTCTGCCGAGATAAAATGGATACAGTGTATGATGTTGAAATGAATAAATACTGACTCAAAATGAGTCAAAAATATTTCGTAAAACATACAGATTCAAGACCTACTATCGTGTATATATATATATATATATATATAGGGAGAATTCACAAAAAAAACAAAAATACAAAAGACGAAGACAGGTGGTGTAGACAACAAACAGATGTATTAGTTTAACGCTCGGGAAGTGAAAAAGTCTTTAATGCTTCGAGCCTACGCTCTTCCACAGAAAGGAACACAGAAAGAAACAAGGAGAGAAAATAAAGAATGTGTAGTGGCTAGCAATCTATCATAGCGAATGTCGGACAGAGGGGTCACACAGGAGAGCTAGGAATAAGG
>NC_068982.1:114956250-114958201 GCF_001194135.2 Octopus bimaculoides
AGCTCTCCTGTGTGACCCCTCCGTCCGACATTCGCCATGATAGATCGCTAACCACTACACATTCTTTATTTTCTCTCCTTTGGTTGTTAGTTGTTTGATCTTAACCAGGTAAGTATGTCCCTTATTGGTTGACGACAAGTGCATCTCTGATCACGAGCAGAAGTTCAAATTCCGCCGAGGTCAACTTTACCTTTCATCCTTTCGGGGTCGGTAAATAAAGTACCAGTTACGCACTGGGGTCGATGTAATCGACTTAATCCCTTTGTCTATCCTTGTTTGTCTCCTCTATGTTCAGCCCCTTGTGGGCAATAAAGACATAAGAAGGATGGCCGGGTTAGCTTACTTTTGGACATATGTATCTAATTTAAAGTAACTAATGAATAAGGTGTTTGCTAACCAGAGGAATCAGCTTACAGACCACAACTGGCTGAAAACCCGTGCCATTTTAGCTCTAAAGAATGTAGCAGGTAAGCGTCACATGTACAATTCCATTGATGCTGTACTCAACATCGATGAAGCTGTGAATTATCCAGCTGAATTCTTGAATAGTCTAACACCACCTGGCCTCCCACCTCACAACTTGCACCCCAAGATTGGGGCACCAGTTATGCTGCTTCGAAACCTCGATGCATCAAAGCTTTGCAATGGCACACGACTTATAGTAAAGAAGATGATATCAACACTCTTGGAGACAACAATTTTGACTGGTAAAGCAAGCGGTGAGCCTGTATTCATTCCTAGAGTTCCACTTATTCCCTCGGATATGTCTTTCCAATACAAGCGCCTGCAATTCCCGTTGAAACTGAGCTTTGAAATGAGCATCAAGAAGGCCCAGAGCCAGTCCTTGAACGTTGTAGGTCTGAACATTGAAGAACAAGTTTTCTCCCATGGCCAACTTTATGTGGGATGCTCAAGAGTCGGCAATCCTAATCATTTGTTTATTTATGCCGCCCCCTCAAGGAAAGACCAAAAATGTTGGTTATCAAGAAGCTCTGCAAACTTAATAAGATTTACCAAATCATCAGGTATTTATTTTTTAACTGTAATATTTGTAAGTGTTGTAAATATATTGATAATCTACATGTTACTTTATTTTAAAATCTACATTCAAATTTATTTGTATGACTACTGTAAAACTAAACGTCAGTCTGTTTTTACATTCATTTTAAATCTATTTCAATACTAGCGCCTCTGAGGGTAATATCCTCTGGGAACGCCCTTTTCAGAGTTATTCACTTTGAATTGTTATTATCTCATATTTGATTAGCCTGTTATTACATAAAATGCTTCCCGATTTTGGTATACATACCTTATTGGTATTTCCTCCTGAGTTCTATATACTCTGGGAACGCATTAAAGCCCTTTTCGGGGGCTACTTTATTTGAATTCTAACTATCGGGTAACTAATTTCATGTTATTACGTAACTGACTTCACAATTTGGGTATCCATAACTTATTGGGAATTCCTAAAAACAAGATCCTGTGTAAGACAGTTCGGTATTCTCTGTAAATGCCCCAAAACCGTTTTAAGAGCTACATACTTTGTATTGTTGTTATTGGATTAGCGAAACAGTTATGAGAACGGAACCAAGGGATAAGCTCCGCTCTTACGGAAATTACCGCGTACGTCAGCTACTATATATATCCTGAGACCCCCTTCGATCATGACTGACCATGGGATTGCACCTAGAAAGTTACCCTCCTAGGCACAAGTCCGGGCAAAGTTGTTTATGGAAGACCAGCAGTCGCCCATGCATACCGGCCTCCTCTCTCCACGCCATCAGTGTTATCCAAGGGAAAGGCAAAGGCCAATACAGCTTGGCACCTGTGACGTCAGAACTCATTTCTACAGCTGAGTGAACTGGAGCAAGAACAAAATGCTCAAGAACACAACACGCAGCCCGGGCCGGGATTCGAACTCATAATCTCACGATCGTACGGTCGACGCTCT
>NC_068982.1:114958395-114964943 GCF_001194135.2 Octopus bimaculoides
GAGAGAGAGAGAGAGAGAGAGAGAGAGAGAGAGAGAGAGAGAGAGAGAGAGAGAGGGGAGAGAGAGGAGAGAGAGGAGAGAGAGGAGAGAGAGAAGGACAGATATACAGACAAAGAGATAGATGGACTGACAGAGAGCGAAGATAAAGGATGATAAGGCGGCGAAGAATAGAAAGAAAACAGATAGCAAAGTGCATAAAACAGAATTTGGAAATGTGAGGATTACACGATAATAAGACCCAGAAAAAGTGAGAAAGAAGAGAAAGAAAGGGAAATGGAGAAGATCATTCGACGATTTTAATAATAATGAACGATCAATGCGCACGAAATATGATTCAATATGAAAATGTCTTGGATAAGATGACTTGTTATTAAAATTAAAACTTTAGTGAATAAATTTATTTACTGTATTTTATTTACTCTACGTATCAAATGGCTTGCTTTCCGTTTTTTTCTTTTTTTTTCTTTCCCTTATTTCAGTCATTTGACTGCAGCCATGCTGGGGCGCAGCCTTGAAGGGTTTTAGACGAACAAATTGACCCCCAGGACTTTTTTTTAAAGCTTAGTACTTATTCTATCGACCTGTTTTGCCGAAACGCTAAGTTACAAGGGCAGAAACATACCAACACCAGTTGTCAAGCGGTGATGGGGGACAAACACACACACACAAGCACACACACACACATATACGACAAGCTTCTTTCAGTTTCCGTCAATCAAATCCACTCACAAAGCTTTGGTTGACCCGAGGCTATTGTAGAAAGACGCTTGCTCAAGATGCCACGCAAGGGAACTGAACCCGGAACCACGCCTGCTGTCGGATGCTTTATGCTAAAATGTGAAAACTTTGGAGTATATTTTTACTGTAACATATTTACATTACATTTCCGTTGGTTTGCTTTTTCGATCGTCATTAGATGTCATGTGTACATGGACCCAAGCTGGATTCGAATCAGGAGCCTCTATTGTTGAACCAAAGTTAGTAATGTCCTTATCCACTATGGCACTGTCTTAACCAGATGCCTATGTCTTTTTTAGTATTTTAATTATCTCTATTAAATGATTTTTGAATTGTTTCACTACTTACCTGTAATGTCTGAAATATCTCCAATCATTGAAATTTGGCAGAATTGGTAGAGTACTAATCAAAATTTATTATATTAAATCACTCCCTTTACGTTGTGAGTTCAAATCTCATCGGGGTATCTTTTCCTTTCATCCTTCCGGGGAAGTTAAGGTAAGTCAAATACTGCGGTCGATATAATGTAGGAAACCCCGCACTTTTTTTTTTTTTTTTATCAAATATTGAAATAAAATATCAATGCTTAAATTAGTATTAATGTATCTAATACATTAAAAAAAAAACTTACGAGAAAGAAAAATGTGATGAGAGTAAAAACAATATTAGTCAATTACTAAGAGCAGTTTGTTTCTAACGAGTATGAAAAACAATTCCAGATATGTTTCGATTTTAATATGATCTCGCCAGTGAAGCATGCCTTCAATATACTTGCTGAAGTAGTGATGAACGAACCACTAAATAAATATTCAAAATGGTAAGTTTTATTGGCGTTATAAAATAGCTTCAAATTAATCCCTCCTTTTAAGTTAACCAGGCCATCATGAAGACAACATGAGATACGTGACATTACCAGTTCCCTCTGATCTGTTACTATTGTCTTAGATTTTCTACCCTCTATAGGGAAGTAACTAGTCGAATTATCACTAATTTGGTGAAGATCCCTTACACTTGGAACCCATCTTATTTCATAAACCTTTTGTGATTGCATTTCAACTGAAGTACACTTCTTAAATGTTTGAATTAATTTTGAAAATTATGAGGAATTTAGAGGTGACTGATGTTATCAATGTCCCCCTTGAACCTTTATAAGTCATCTACTTCGGGTAAGATATGATCAGGAAGGGAATTCCAGAGCGTCGATGTTCTGGGAAAGAGAGACTGAGTCATTTGCGCAAGGGTTTATTTCTTTTCTCACAAAGTATCAATCTTGAGATATCAGTAACATACTCTTCCTAAGGTGTAAGAACTAATCCAAACTCATGAACTTCAGTATATAATTTTTGCTGACACAGACCACAACTGGTTCTGTTTTTAATGTATAATTTATATGCAACTTCCTAAAGGCCTAGTTTAGTTTAATCTAACGGTTAGAGAATGAAAAGAAATAAACGTGCCCTTCTCTCTTTGGCAGCATGAATGCAAGATCATTTCTAACTAACAGAGGGCGTGACTTGGCTGAACAAATAACATATTTTCAAACATATTACCCAGCTGTATGATTTTAAATAGCTCCACACCAGTCAATATATATTCTATTATCATACTTGTAGGAAGGGGAGGGACCAATACTTTCAACAAAAGTTGGAAGGTTCTAAGCCTATAAGGTAAAAGTTCGGTTGATAGACAGTGGGAAGTAAATACATTGATTGGTTGGCTGGTTGGTTGGCTGGCTGGTTGTTTTGTTGATTAGTAAATATATGGGTAAGAAGGCAGAGAGGAGTTAAGTAAAGTAAGTCCCCGATGAGAGGTAGACTAACTTTAACCCAAAGTTGACCTTTATGACGCGATATTAAGCGTTAACACAATCTGCTTATATAATTGTTACATTTATTACTGTTTACTTTTGTATCTCGTATCCTTTTTATGCGTGTACGTATGTGTACATGTGTGTGAGTGCGTGTATATGTATATATGTATATATATATATGCATGTATGAGTTTCTTGAATATACTTTTCTTCGTCTTATTTACAAGTCTTTTCCTTTCTCTATTCAAATAACCACGTGGGAAAGCCCGTCTGTCTTCTTGGTTTGTGTCTGTGTATGTGTGCATATAAAAATATAAACATACATACATACATACATACATACATACATACATACATACATACATACATACATACGCACGCATACATGTTACTGTATATGTTTCCTACTATCATTGTTAGCGTTATTATTGTATTAATTCTTGTGTTTGTTTTGTCTGTTCCTATTCATCTCGTTTGACGTGGTCGGCAAGACTGTTGAACGTTTATCTCCGCTTCCATTTACTCTGATACCTACTAACAGCTCGAACGTCATTGGCGCCGGTAAACAAATCGAGAAGTCCACAAAAACAACACAGTTTATCAGGTTATTAACTTTTAATTGCTGAGCAGTGGCATTAGAATACAGAAGAATACTAAACAACAGGGAGACAACTATTGAAATTGCATAAATGGATACAGACAACAGAATTTGATTTATTAGCGAATATTCTTCGTTTAAGACTCTGCCATCCAGTCAATGAATTCTAGACTTTGCTGTGTAATTATTTCTGCTTTTTGCATATTAGAAAAGACAACTAAGGAAACAGAATGATCTAGAAAATACTATAAGAAATATATGTGAATTACAGCAATTGACGAAGTTTTATCGGTTTACTAGTTTTCATTTTCATCAAATTACTTATTAATATCTTATTAGAAAACAAACCAACATTGGAGGTAAGTAAAATGTTTTACTTCCATCTGTAATAATATACTTATAAAGAGCCATATTTTTGCTTCTAGTCGACACGAGCACCAATAGCAGCTTATTCTTGTCAAACCATATCTTAGTAGCTTAAAAGAGGAAGGACACATTGGATAGTGTAGTCTTGGAAACATTGTATGAAAATACAGTGACGAAGTTATCGCTGGAATGGCTTGATTATTTTGACGTGCTTGATCAGAGCTGACCTGAGATTAAGCAACAACAACAACAACAGTATCAACAACATCATCTTCTGCAACAAAAAGAAATATGTCATAGTGAGACTTCACTACAGTACTCATTCCTAACCCAAGAAAACAGTTCATTTCTTTTATTTGTCTAAGACAAACTGCTGAGGAATTTGTGCCAAGTCAAAAGAGACCTATATTTCATGCTGCTGGAAATTATTGTTTCGATACATGTACTTAATTCTTTTTCGTAATGCAAGTTTATCAGTTGTTTGTAGGTCTGCATAATCTTCATGTTATCAAAAAATTATTTATGGTTAAAAAGTAAGATATGTTTAATACGCATGAGAAGAAATGCTTAACGTTTCCGATTGAACTTTTCATCATTCTCCTGTGAAGCCAAATAAATGTTGTATTCAGCTTAGCTTGTACGATTTATTTTACTGTGTCAACCTCCAATGGAAAAGTATGAACACTGACTCCTGTACATCATCCCTTCTATATTCTCAAATTTTCGCACTTGATTAAAAAAATTCCATAATTTTTCTCAGTGCAGGAATTTTTAGAGGTTGATTGATCCCAACACGTCAATGTGCATAACTTTTTAATCCTCCCGGATTGATATAGCTGATGTTTAACTTGAACTTCTACAGGCTGATATTTTGACTGGAAGGCATTGACAGAGCGTTGTAGAGAGGAAAGAATTGGTGGGTTAGAAATATATTGAATAATGAACAGAGAATAAAAATGCACTAATTATGAGATTAACGTGACATTCAGGGAGTTAGAATGATTCGACTGTTTCCTTTTCTTCCTACCTCAAAAAACTGTGGCCTTGTGCTTATGTAATAAACCGATATATTGTAAGTAGATACTCTATGTTGTTATTATTGCTGTTTAGTCTCGGGTCTTCCTTGATCGAGCAGGCATAAGATCAAGGATAATATTGTCCAGTGTATCCTTTATTTCAGATGGTAGGATCTGGTTTTGGGGACGTTTTGGTTGCTATTTTAAGCGTGGTATTTGAATTCGATAGTCTTAGGTATCCATATTAAATACATATAGACAGTCACCCAACTATGAACGGACAACTTGTCTTTCATAGCATATTCGATTCTAGTTAGTTATTACGATAAAGGGAAAAACTCCGGCATTGTAGGAAGCTAGTTATGGTGTGCACCGACATTAATTAATCAGTTGGAGATTTCGATAATTTCAATTGTAATGAAGAAGGTAAATTATCTATAACTATAACGAAAGAACTATCTAACATATACCAGTGCACATGAATTGATAACTAAAGTTTCCGATTTTTGACTCTTCATTCAACATTGTGAGAGTACTATTTTGACTCTCCAGTCAACATTGCGAGAGAACTATTTTAGAGAAATAGTGTGATGTAGACTCTTACGTTTCAAGTTTTTCCCTTCGTCTGACAGCAACAGAGAATGAAAAAGAAGTATCATTATCACTTGGGTAGTAGCTTAAGTTTTATTATTGTATATATGAGATAAGACATAGATATTGCTCCAACTTCTGCCATATATACAAATGTCTGAATCAAAGAACAAAATGCTAACTAGTAAAATCAGTTAAGAATCTATCATAAAGTGACATATATTTTGCTATATCAGTTGCATTGGACTGACAATCGTTAATGCATCAGACATAACATAAACAAAATTCGAAGTACATAGCCAGAAATAATACATCTGATAAAGAAGAAAAAGATGTGTGTGTGTGTGTGTGTGTGCATACGTTCGCATAGATATATACTAAATATATATATATATATATACAGTAATACTCCATTTTACGTGGACCAGCTTTACAAGACTCCGGGTTTACGAGCTTTTACGAGTTTTATTTTTTGTTTACAAGTTTTCGCTTAACAAGTGTTCTCCGAGAACGAATTAACTCGTATATCGAGGCCTTAATGCGCGCGTGTGTGTATATATAACTTAGATAACTTAGTGTGGTTTGGCCATTATCGGCCCAGGCCATGACTAACTCATTAGCACCACCTAGAAAAGTCTTTTAGTTAATTACTTCGGGACACCACGGACCACTCAAGCAGAGAGTTGTTGAGACGTGTCCTGGTGTAAGTGGTTTATACGGTATTTCCTGGAGGAATTTGTCCAAGTACCGTTTGAAAGTTGTGGGGTCTTTTTCTACTTTAGTTTCTTTCGGAATAACATTGAAAAGAGCCGGACCATTTGCAGTGAAGAAATTGTGCCGCAATGTTCTTATGTTATGTGATCTCGACCTTTGTAGGGGGCCTAGTCTTGGGTGAATTGTAAACATAATACCGATATCATCTGGATAATATTGGTGGAATATTTCCCACATGATGCAAATAATGTATCGCTCACGGCGGCGTTGCAGAGAATAGAGTTTCAGTTGTTTACGCCGAGCCCAATAATCAAGTTCCGTCATGCCATTTATTGTTTTAGTGATTGATCTTTGTAGCACTTCGATCCTCATTATGTCTTGTTTTTTGTAGGGGGACCACAATAGGCAGCAGTATTGGAGGTGGGGGCCTAAGGAATGTGGAAAAGAGAAGGATGATGGTTTCATGGTTCCTAGTTTGAAAAGTTCTGAGGATTCATGAGCACATTCTACGAGCAACATCGACTTTTTTGCTGATACGCACACTCCAGCTAATGTTGCTGTCGACAGTTACATCTTAGCCTCTGATAAAATCCGATGGTTCAAGTAGGTCTCCCGACGGTAGTGCATATGGCTGTTTGAGTGTGCCCTCTTTTCCAAAGTGGATGAGCTTTGTATATGTATATGTATGTATATATATATATATATATATATATAT
>NC_068982.1:114965340-114970009 GCF_001194135.2 Octopus bimaculoides
GTGGCTTGGGAGAGTCATTCTGTTTTAATGCCTTATTAATTAAGGCATTAAATATAATGCATGAATGCGTGTACATATATAAACAGAGATAGATAAATGATAGTTGGATGGATATATATATTAAAAGGAAGTGTTATAATACTTTTCCACATATGCAAAAACAGCCATATCAACAATCCAACATACCTTCATCATCGGCTCCCCCACGGTTATCATTATAGTTTCGACACACATATATATAATATGTGTGTGTGTATCTGTGTGTCTTTGTATCTGTGTTTGTCCCCCACTACCGCTTGACAACCAGTGCTGGTTTGTTACGTCCTCGTAATCTAGCGTTTCGGCAAAAGCGATCGATAGAATAAGTACTAGGCTTTACAAAAAAAGTACTGGGGTCAATTTGTTCGGCTAAAATTCCTCAAGGCGGTGCCCCAGTATGGCCACAATCAAATGACTGAAACAAAGTAAAGGATAAAAGATATATATACATGATAGCTTCAAACTTGTGTTTGACTATTGCTATCGCCTGATCGAAAGTCCCACACATGCGAAGGCTACGACCAGCCATTTTTGTAATAGGTCTTACCATTTTTTCAAGCGATGCCTGTGCATGTTACCAGTATCGCCCAAGAGCGACCTGACATATATGTGTATATGTGGGTGGGGTAGCAGGTGGGTGGATGTGTGGGTGTGTGTGCGTGTGTGTGGTGGAAGTTAACTCGTGACCGAGTGAGCCCACTTGCTAAACTCAGTAAGTTCATGCAAAATGTTCTAACTAAAACTAGGTGTACTTCACTCCCAGTGGTTCACATTATAGTTAATGCATAGCTCTAATGCAGATTAGACTTGGGAACAATAGTGGCTTAGAGGTGATCCCATACTCCTCAAAACCCTGTAATTCTTCTACCAGGGTCCCACTATCGGATGCCGTTTAAAGTCATGTCCAGGACAAATACATATATATCGTACATACATACATGCATACATACATTCATACATACATTCATACATACATACATACATGCATAGAGATACACACAAGTATGTATGATTATGCATTTATGCACGTATAAATATTGGTTTCAAGTCTTGGCACAAGGCCAGCAATATCGACGGATGGGCTAAGCAGATTACTTCGACCTCCAGTGATAAACTGGTACTTATTTTATTGACCCCGAAAGTATGACAGAAAGGTAAAGTCGACCTTAGCGGAATTTGAACTCAGAGCGTAAAGACATATTACATGCCGCTTAACATTTTGCCTGGCGTGCTAACGATTGTGCCAGCTCGCCACTTCTGAGTGTGTAAATATTCTTTTCTACTCTAGGCACAAGGTCCGAAATGTTTGGTGTAGGGGCCGGTTGATTAGATCGACCCCAATACACAACTGATATTTAATTTATCGGCCTCGAAAGGATGAAAGCAAAGTTGACCTCGGCGGAATTTGAACTCAGAACGTAAAGACAGACGAAATACCGCTAAGCATTTCGCCCAGCGTGCTAACGTCCTACCAGCTCGCCGCCTTTGAGTGTAAATATTATTTTCTACTCTAGGCACAAGGCCCAAAATTTGGAGGAGGGGGCCAGTCGATTACATCTACCCCAGTACGCAACTGGTACTTAATTTATCGACCTCCAAAGGATGAAAGGCAAAGTCAACATCGGCGGAATTTGAACTCAGAACGTAAAAACAGACGAAATACCGCTGGGCATTTCGCCCGACACCTTTGAGTGTGTAAATATTGACATATTAATTAGCTTATATGCATTTTAAAATGTAAACATGTATTCTATACTCAGTTTTCTGGAATGCTACACTGCAATGAAAGAAACGGTCAAGATATGTTTGTGTACGGGAATTGGTAACTACAGGTTCTAAGTTATGATTTTTATTCCTTCATTCAACACTTTGAGAGTATGGTGCTGTAGAAACAGTTACGTCAAAAAGTGATTTTAATTAAATTAATTTCTTAATTCAATAATGACTAAATGATTGTGGGAAATTAATATATACTTGAGTGAAACAGTAGAATTGGTAGGGTTTGGGATTATAAGTTCGTAGATTTTGAGATGAAACCCATCAACTTTTATTTATTTATTTATTTTTTTACATTAGAGCTATAATGTAGATTTTAAGTGCTATTTAGAATAGGCTCCAATTATACTTGGATAAGTTACCTGTGATGGTCAGCGCTATGGCAGTATCAGTTGGGGTACTGACTCAATGGTCCTTTGAGTTAGTTAAGTAATAACACTAATAAAAATGAACAAACATGTCTTAAGTATTTTAAAATTTAAACGCATCGGATTAGCAGAATTGTTAGCTCGTTGGACAAAATGCCTTGCAGTATTTCTTCCGGTTTTCTACGTTCTGATAATGTAAAGAACTTGTGATAATTTATCAACAGACTTATATTATTGGTTATAAACTAACATGTTTACCAACAAACTTGTGATAATGTTTACGAATGAACCAGTGGTAATGTTTTCAAACAATCTGTTCATGATGTTTATATAAACAATATAATGATAATGTTTATACAGTACCGGATAGTTTTCTTGAACAAACCTTGTGATTAATTTCATAAACTCAGTGAAGATGATTTTAAATATAATCGTGACAATGTAGATTCCGTTAACTGGTGCTACAATAATTTAAAATAAATTTGTATCCAAGTTAGAAATCAATGAATATGTAAGTGTACATGTACATATGATTGTGTGTGCGTGTGTGTGTGGGCGCGCGCGTGTGTATGAAAGAGACAGACAGACAAACAAACAGAGAGAGCTATTGAAAATATACATATGTTTAATTTTGCTGTTAACTTGTGTCATTGAGCGAACTCTCGGTCGACTGCAATATTATTTGACACTTAAAAGTGTATAGCAGTCGTGCATACTTTGAGGTGAAAAGGATACTGATATTTCGGGCCAAACTTTTCGGCTTAGAGAAAAAAATCTCTTTCTCTCTACGGCAAGCAAATTTCTGCAAATGCCCAGACTTTTCTAAATAACTTTTACCGACATAGACACTCAGAAATTTCCTTGAACAATATAATAGTTTTACAACATCAAAGAAACATCAATAAAACGGTATATGACTATAATGATTCTAGCACGATGTAATTCTGTGTACATATTTTAATATGAGATTAGAAAGTAAAATGAAAATGGAGTTTCTTCTCTGTTATTCAGAAAAGTTTTAGATTTTGACACTCTTTATTTATCTTTTTTTAAAACATTTCACAAAATTCATATGAGTTGTGAAATATTTTCTCACTTTCATACATAAGTGAGAAAACATTATGGATATAAAATATTATGGATGAATATATTGACGATAATGTTTATGTTTATAAACAAATTTGAGTTAACAAACATGCGATAATATTTATAAACATACTAGAGATAATGTTTATAAACAACTTTGTGTTTATGTTTATAAATAGACTTATGTCACGTTTATAAACAGATTGGGGGTAATATTTATAAAGTAACATATTGTAATGTTTATTGAAATAACAGTGATAATGTTTATAAATAATTAGATCAGGGTCGGCGAACCAGGGTAACTTACCCGAAGTGGGGGTAAAAATGAAATTCTTGGGGATAATGAGGACTCATTAGACGTAAGTAAAATT
The DNA here is from genome assembly GCF_001194135.2 of Octopus bimaculoides. NCBI lineage: Eukaryota > Metazoa > Mollusca > Cephalopoda > Octopoda > Octopodidae > Octopus > Octopus bimaculoides. The sequence goes on from NC_068982.1 coordinate 114,968,981, forward strand.
ATATTTAAAAAATGTGTTCCTTGTTACGACAGAAATTTTTCTTCTAGCATGAAGAAGCAGTCAAAAAGTTACTGCCTTTTGCAACAAGCTACCTTTGCGAGCAAGGATTTTCCATTCTAATGAACATAAAAGCAAAGCAGAGAAGTCGACTGGACCTGAAGACTATCCAGATTGCTCTGGCATCAGAATACCCCAATTTTGATGTAATTGTAACAAAGATGAAACATCATTTCACCAAAACCTGAAGTGAAAAAGTTTCTAGAAAAATCCTTTTGTTTCATAATGAGGATATTGATTTATTTTATCGCATTTATTTTTTACTTTTTATAATTATAATTGTATTTTCCATATAAATAGATTCAATAAACCTTTTGAATTCAAAGAATCTATGGTTTTCTTTTTTTCAAATCAAAGGGGTAACGTAGGCGTAAATGAATATATTTTGGAGTAAATGTTTAAAAAAGCTCCCCGACCCCTGAATTAGATGATAATGTTTGTAAACACACAGATGTTAATATTTATAAATAAACTGGTAATAATGTTTACAGGCGATTTGGTGATAATATTTGTAGACAAATTTGAATTAATATTTATAATTGGTGTTGCAGCGGCAGAAGAACAGTAGTATATCCTTAATGAACCTTGTTCTTATAGTAATCTATATTGTAGATATTACAGTTGAAAACCCGTTTCGACAGTCTTTTGGAATCACTTCATTTATGTGTTTTAGATTTTATTTCCCAGTTTCGAGAAATTTTGAGACAAACATACACAGAGAAAGAGAGAGAGAGAGAGACAGAGACAGAGAAAAGAGAAAAGAGAAAGGTTGCTAATATGGAATGAGGGAAAAAGTACTCAAAATCATAGTAGAATGTGATAGTTTATTTAGGCTGACATAGTGACCTTTTACTCTGGAGCTTTACTAACATGGCACTTCATATGAGTGTACGTACATGATAACATGCATATATACATATCTGTGTGTGTGTGTGTGTGTGTGTGTGTGTGTGTGTGTGTGTGTGTGTGTGT
>NC_068982.1:114970372-114971655 GCF_001194135.2 Octopus bimaculoides
ACACACACACACACACACACACACACACACACACACACACATATATATACATATACACACACACACACACTCACACGCACACACTCACACACACACACTCACACACACACACATATATAGATAGATAGATAGAAAGAAAGAAAGATAGATAGATAGATAGATAGATGGATGGGTGGATGGATGGATGGATGGGTGGATGGGTGGATGGGTGGATGGATAGCTAGCTAGCTAGCTAGCTAGATAGATAGATAGATAGATAGATAGATAGATAGATAGATAGATAGATAGATAGATAGATAAACTGCGTGTACACATTACAAGTTTACAAACGGTGAAATATCTTATTCAGTACAGTAATTTACAGTAATTCATTGCAGGACCATATATCACTGTTATTCTTGTTTAGAGCGTATAGACGGTGGTGGATACTAATAAACACACTGCCTTGCGATTTTCAATTACCTCTATGTAGATTTGAGTTTAAACCCCGGTCATGGCCAACTTGTTTCTTAACCACAACCACCCAGGACAACATCAACTGTAGTTCACTTCAACAAATTCATTTCTAATGTTGTAAGAAATCATCATTAATTGGTCTGAAAAGGAACGGTGGCTACGGTTGTTACAAACCCTACCCGACTATTGAGATGGATGTAGATCGGCGGAGATCGGTGCCTGTAAGTAAAAGGAAAATAGAAAGTTACAGAGGATTAAGGTTCAAGGAAAGATGAATTGGATTGAGTGTCTAGTGTGAAATTTGAATTGGGTGTGGGACACTGTAGTCGTCACCTTGCTGGTTAAAATCCTACTGTACTGAAAATATTGCAGCCGAGAATAACATTTTAAAAATCAAGATACGTTATATTAGATAAATTTGAGACAATTTATTTAATTTATTATGATAATCTAAAAAACAAGTAGCTTGCTTACAAACGACATGGTTCCGGGTTCTCGGGCCGACCAAAGCCTTGTGAGTGGATTTGGTAGACGGAAACTGAAAGAAGCCCGTTGTATATATGTATGTATATATATATATATATATGTATGTATGTGTGTGTATATGTTTGTGTGTCTGTGTTTGTCCCCCCCCCAAACATCGCTTGACAACCGATGTTGGTGTGTTTACGTCCCCGTAACTTAGCGGTTCGGCAAAAGAGACCGATAGAATAAGTACTAGGCTTACAAAGAATAAGTCCTGGGGTCGATTTGCTCGACTAAAGGCGGTGTTCCAGCATGGCCACAGTCAAATGACTGAAACAATTAAAGAGTAAAAGAATATAAGC
>NC_068982.1:114971929-114973664 GCF_001194135.2 Octopus bimaculoides
CAATATTGCAAAATGTTTGATTCAATTCAGCATTTAGGTATCTTGTAAAGATCTACTTCATATTCATAGAATACATTATATTGTAATATATATGATTCACACACGGTAGTGTGTGAATAATATTCTTAAAGTCAACATTTACTCACTCGCGACCACTTCCAGGCTTTGTCACTAATTCAGTTTTTTTTTTTTTACCAAATTTGATGATGTTTATACATCTTTAGATTGGTCACCTCCTAAGCTACATTTTGAGCTACAAAATTTGAAATTTTGTCCAGTAGAAAAAGAGTTGAGATTTCAAATATGTGAGGTCAAAAAGGGGGAGAATAATACCCGAAATCGACTTCAGGGATATACGTGCGACACTGCATACATACTTTCGTAAATACACACACACACACGCGCACACACATATACACAGACACATAAATAACTTTTAAAATGCCCATGTGACAATTCGTAGCTTTAAGGAGAGGGCTAAGCAGACAACAATTAATGATAAGTGGACTATTTTCTGCTGTCCATCATAAGTAAAGACTCACACAGACACACACATACATACATATATATACATACATACGTACATACATACTTATTGCAGAAAAATGTTACCGAGGTTTAAATTTTTATCATTTTCACCTAATCAGAAAACAGGATTAAGAAGTTGTCATTTTCTGCTTGGTAGCTGTCTATCACAAAATGAAAGTGAAATCATTATACGCGGAAGAATTTTTATTAAACAAACGAAAGCAAAGCATTACGACGACCAAAGTTGTAAGAACTTCTAAAGTTTTAAGCTTTTTTTGTTTACTTTTAAAGTTTAATTCAATATTAAGAGTAGCAGAATTTAGATTATTATTTCTTAGGGTAAATTGACAAGGTTTTTGCTTCCAGACAGTATGATTCGATTTTCAGAGTAGCAGGATGCAGATTTTTTTATTTTCAGGCAATTTGACAAGTACAGTACTTGAATTGCAGGCTTTATATTTATTTTGCATGAATTTCGACTAACAAACTAACTTTGCTCTAGCAAGGCAGGTGGCGCCTCCTACCTTACGGTGGATGCATTGGCTAGTTTTGCATCTTTAAAAATTTTATATTAGCCATGGCTTTACTTTTCATATGATCAGATACTCTTCTTACTATATTAGCTGATATATTCTCATACCTCTTCTTGATAGCTCTTCTTACTACATATAGATATAGCTAATTTAATTCTTGATTTTATAATAAAATTAGGATTACATTAATATTCACTTTTATATAGAAAATTATTTTTTATAATGAATTTTCTCACTTTCTTTTTTGGCGCAATCGTAATTATGCACTTTGTTTCAATATAAAAATTTTATATACAGTGAAGATATAAGATCTAATATTTTTTACAATTATAATTAGATTTCTCATTATCCTTAAAAAATTATTAATTTTAAAGGAACTAAATATACAGGCAGGTTTCTTTTAATTCAAATACTTTTTAACAAAAGAATATTTATTAGTTTTATTACATTGCCCGGAAAAAAAGTGGATTACAATGAAAAATGCGAGCGCATGCATGTTAATATTCTTAAGTTATTACACCTGGAAAAGTACAGAACAAGATTTCTACTGTAGAATTTGCCTAATTTATCACCTCTAAAGAAAACTAAAAAAATACTTAGAATTAAAATTCTACTGTACTTAAAATATTGCAGCCGAGAATAACATTTTAAAAATCAAGATACGTTATATTAGA
>NC_068982.1:114973674-114974620 GCF_001194135.2 Octopus bimaculoides
AGTAGAATGGTCATTAAATGGCTTCAAATCAACCATATGCTTAGTCAATTCTTTCACATTAAAAAAAGAAATTTAATCTGACAAATAAATCATAAGTAAAATTTATTAGTTAACATTAATACAGTAGAATTACCCTCATTCGTCTTTGGCTAATTCGTTACTTCACCTAATTCGTCACTTTCAATTTTCTCCTAGGGATGACTAATTGGGTGAATTCTACTGTATTTTTTAAAATTAATTTTATTTTATTCCATTTTTAAAATACTGCTTTTTCCGAAAATATGCCCAAGGGCTTAAATACAGACTGAAATAATTTTGCTGAAATAATTTTTTTCATGAAAATAATAAAAATTACTGGGGCTATAAATGAAAAGAGCTGTTGAATATAAACCCATAGACTTAAAATCGGATGAGCTAATTTTTGGTAAAAACCAGTAATGTTTTCATAATTTTTGTTTTAATAAAATATAAAAGGCAAATAGAAAATGGAGATACAGTTAATTGATAACAACTGATTTCCATCAATTATCATTGATGGAAATCAATTGTTATCAATTAATTATATCTCCATTTTCTATTTGCTTTTGAATATTGATAAACTTCAGTTTACTTTTGTCATTACCTATTATTTATGAGCATTAACACCAATGCTCATGATTAAATATAGGTAATATACCAGTGGATTCATAGGATTCTAGTTATCCCTTGGACGGTTCTTTGAAACCTCTAACTTAATAAAATATAGTAAATTTTTAAAATGTTATTGTCGGCTGCAATATTTTAAGTACAGTAGAATTTTAATTGTAGGTACTTTTTAATTTCCTTTAGAGGTGACAAATTAGGCAAATTCCACTGTAGAAATCTTGTTCAGTACTTTTCCAGCTGAATATTAACATGCATGCGCCCGCATTTTTCATTGTAATATATATATATATATATATATATA
>NC_068982.1:114975199-114978680 GCF_001194135.2 Octopus bimaculoides
ATATATATAGATATATAGATAGATAGATAGATAGATAGATAGATAGATAGATAGATAGATAGATAGATAGATTGATTGATAGATACATACATACATACATACATACTTACATACATATATATACATGTGTGTGCGTGTTTGCATGCTGAAATTGATTTTCTGCATCTGCTACACGAATTCGACATGTCTGAGACAACCTGCAATGGTTATTCATGAGCTCTGTTCTTGTACCCTTACCTAATCTATTGCATTTTAAAAATAAATGTAATATTCTTACATAAATTTTATTTTCTATTTCTCAAGGGAAAACCCTTATGGCAGAAGACAAAGTAATTAACAACAGTGACAGTAACCAACATACTCCCCCACCACAACCTCCCCCACCACCACCGCTGCCTCCACCACCGCCGCCTCTGTCATCTGAAGCTGTCCGTCATTCATTCAGAATTCCTACCGGAAACCTTTCATCATTCCACAGTGCCAATGCTAACCCGTTTTTATCGTCCATGAGCGGCATAACTTCCACGCATCCCTCTTTACAGAACGCCGCTTTCCTCAACGCAGGTCTCTCTCGTCAAATATGTCTCTCAGCAGAACTGCTACCTCGTTTTATTGGTAAGTATAATTATACACACAAACGTTAACATATGTGATGCAATGAGCGTCATAGAGTATGAGAATCAATAAATTATGTGATGAAGAAAATACATCAACACTAACTTAACGATTGTGTTTTGTGATAATGATGTCCCTGAGCAAATTTTTTCAGATATTATTTTTTTTTTAAATTGGTATTTTAGTTATTCTCTCATCGCTTTTTCGTTAAATGTGATGAAGTCTTCGCTACGCTAAGGAGGTCTAAGATGATCGAAACATGCTGAACTTTTCTCCCGTACCTGCCGATATGATTAAAATAATATTGGTCATTGAGAGATGTTCCTGCCATGACAAGCACGTCTTTTTATGTTTTTAGGCTAGTATATCTAAAAGTACTTTATTCAGCCTTCTTTAAGACGGTAGGGTATGATAGGAAAGACATTTTTGTTGTTGTTTTTAGCTGGTCGGGTGACCACAGAAATGCACCTTTCTTTCTTCGCACTTATTAAAGAAGTTTCGTTTAGCCTTCATCTTTCATATTTCAATAGAATCAAAATATCCATTTATATACTTATATATGTGTATATGTGTGTATTATGTATGAATATATATGTATGTTCGTATGTATTTGACTGCATATGCATACATACATACATACATACATACATACATACATATGTACCAGATTGAGTCAAAACTTTTTCGTATTTCAAGCTTTAATTAATAGTTCAAACAAATTACGTACGAAAAGCGTTACTTCATGAAAATATATCTCGTCATATTTTATTGTCTGTTGCCATCGTTGTATCAAAAGCTCTATTCCACGCTTATATTATTTGGCTGATTTAGAGGCAAAAAACTCCCTACACCTGTTTTCAACTTCATTCATATTGTCGAACTTTTGTCCGTGCAGGAAATAAATAAAGGCTTGAAAAAAAGATAATTTGATGGTTCACGGTTTGGACTGTAGGTAGGGTGAGGCAGCACTTCCAGCTCCTCAAGTTCCTCAAGTTTACGTTTGATCACATTTGAAGTATGTATCGAGGCATTGCAATGTTGTAGGAATGCGCGTCTTCAATGGATTAATGTCGGGTAGCAGGTCTTTAAATCATCATCTCAGATGGTCATGTTGCGCATGACCATCTGAGACAAGCTCAAAGTGCAACATACCCTCGGAATTCCACTAAACACACATGACCTTCTGTTCAAATTGCCCTTGTTTGACAACAGATTCTGAAGTCTGACCGGAACAAAGCCACTTCTTTCTCTTATTAGGATTACGGAAATAGATCCGTTTTTTCATCACCATTTACAGTTTGAAGCTAGAAAACAGGCATCTCCAGGATTTGCCAGCAGGTGTTTGCAAATGTTCACACGTTGTTGAGCCAGGTCATTGGTCAGGTCGGGAGGAGCTTCTCAACAGCGTCTGTTCACAAAGACGAGTTTATGCAGGTATCCATTAATGGTGTTTTGTGAAGTTCTGCTGACAATGTACGAGTGCTTGTGCTTGTTCGTTGTTCAACTATTTCAAACAAAGCCTCATCTTCCACAACAGACGGTATCCCTAACCTTGGTTTGTCTTCGAGTCTGGTATCAGCTTCCATGAAATTTCTGAGCCAGTTTTATACTACGCATTCGTTAACAGTTCCTGAGCTGTCCACATCATTAATTTCTTTTGCAGCTGACATTGCACTCAGTCCTTTTTTTCCACAAGTAGCGTAAAATAGCTCTAATTGTAATTTTTCACCACTCAATATCAAAGCTCTAAAATAAAGAATAAATAATTCAAGTTTATGTGTTCAATTAAATAGCTTGACTCAAAATATTAAATTTTGGCGCCAATTTACCAATCGGTGTGATTATCTTAACGATGGCACGAAAACTGTCATTTCAAAATTTTAGACAACACTTGTTAGTAGTTAGACCATTCTTTCGTTAATTATTTTATGTGACTATGTGGTTGCGAGCAGACCTAAACACCTTCTCACATCCAACTCATTCTTGGTCAGCGGAAGATCCGGGATGTGACAGCTGAAGAGAAGGCTGCACCAGTATTGATATGGTTTTAATCTTCGGTTGAGTAGGATTGAGCAATGTGAAATGAGGTGGCCTGGTCAAGGAGACACCGCGCTGCCCAGTCTATCCAACTATGACCTTATCGTAAATCCAACACCCTTACCAAAAGAGCGCGCACCTTTACTATATGGTGCCATATTGTCCAAATATAACTGTGCAAAATGCTATCAAGCTACTATCTCCCACTGTGACATTATGTCATTGATAAAAATAATTTACAATGTTATCCGCAGAAAAGACTGCCCTTGAATAAATATGAACAATACTTCTGCTATATAATACATACATGCATGCATACATACATGCATACGTACATACATACATATCAGTTGAAGTAATGCTGGCGCAATATTCCCATCAAAACATGTACCAAGTGCAAACGTAGCTAACCTGACAGTTTTTGTGGGATACAAATAAGTTATGTACAGTTATAGAAGTTAGTCGCTCCACAGATGTGAACACCACTTCCGAAATCACCGACGTGAATGTTTGGACAACTGCTTCGAAAACTGCAACTTCTGCACCCTTGTTAGAAAGAACTAGAATTTTCAAGTAAGGAGACTGGCTGACACGAATTTTACTGATACAATCTGTACATAGAACAGTAAAAATATTCGTAACAATTACCATTGTTGTTATACAAACTCCTATGATGGAACTTTTGATCCTTTGCTAGAAACTAACTCCCTCATTCTAGAAGGAATATGAATAAATATAAAAAGAAGGCACGCGTGCGTACGTGTGTATGAGTGTGTGTGTGTGTGTGTGTGTGTGTGTGTGTGTGTGTGTGTGTGTGTGTGTGTGTGTG
>NC_068982.1:114978911-114982446 GCF_001194135.2 Octopus bimaculoides
ACACACACACACACACACACACACACACACACACACACACACACACACAAACACACAAACACATGCACAAATAAACAAACACTAGCGCATGTTCGTTTCAAAAATCAAAAGGAAATAACGTTGTGAGCAAATGATACAACACAATATGCATGTGCGCGCACGTTTGTATATATGTCTGCATATTTAGATATATATGTGTTTGCATATACGCATGTAAGTGCGTGCGTATTTCTGTGTATGTGTATACGTGTATATGTGCATGTGTAGATATGAGAATGTGCGTATATGTATGCATTCACACTAAATATTGTGATGAAAATAAAATGTTATGTATTTCCATTAATGTAGTCTATGAGAATCTGAATTATTAGTTGACTGCCATCTGGAGAGAATGGAATAAATCTCCTTGCTACTGAAATCTGGAATCCAAAGCACTAAAAACATTTTAAAGACAACAGACAAACAGGTGCCAGGTTTGATCAGCGATCAATTTTCATTGGGCTTGAAAGGTAATATAATAGAAAGTACAATAGACACAAGAATACAATAGGCTTTCCTGTGTCAAAGCCATCATCTACTCAGACTGCGCATTGGTTGCTTGTCTAGCTAATGTTACGATTATTGTCTATCATTATTACCTACACAATGCTTCATTCCTTTTCATTTTCTTCAGTTCCATCTTCACTTTATTTAATTGAGTGTTGTCCTCTCCCACAACCTGTTACCTATGAATGTAAGTCAGCTCTATTCTAGAACCACTTATTTCCTTGAAGAGAAAAAGAGAGTAAAAGAAGAAGCTGTGTCTATTAAAGTAGCCATCAGAATATTTCACCGTCTGAGAACTAACTCATAAAACAGCTGCACTATTGTCAGACGTTCTTCAGTTTTAAGTAAACAAACAAATAAATACCTCACAGAAATAGATTTGGAATATTTTCCCCCTTCCGTATGATTTTAACAATTCTTTTCGTCTTCTTTAAGTCTTATTTTCTATGTTTCGTATTCTTTTGGTGAGATACATTAAAAAGTATTTGTCCTTCCACTAAATAAATGATCACAAATGTATCAGTAACAAAGTGTTAGCTAATTTTTGTTATATTTGGTTGGCTCAGCAAAAATTATTTACTGAAGTTCATAAATTCGACAAACTAGTTGAAATTCGAAGGCAGAATCAAGTTTCACACTAAATTCCATTGCTCTGCTATTTTTTGCTGCGGTCTTCCATCTATAAATATTATAAAATTTTCTTTAATTGACTTGTGTTTTACATTTTTGGTGGGAACCCCTAAAACAATCCAGGTTTTTGGATCTGGCCCGAGAATTAAAAAGGTTGAGAACCTCTAAATTAATGCCTGTCGTCGGAACCAATGGAATATACACAATATGTTCAGAATTTATCGAAGCCTATTTTTGTATCAAGAAAGTCATACGGTTTGTAAAGAAGCCAGTAAAGTTGAATGACTAAATGAGTAAATGATAATAATTATGAGAGTTAATATTTACCCCCACTTAAACGTAGATGATCTGTTAGAACAAACTACACTGTGGTGGTTACCTTGAGAGAAACTCACATATTGGCTTTTGTTGCAAAATGCACTCTTGTTTATATCGCTAGCGGGGAGGTAAATCCCCACCACTTTCAACACTGAAACCAATAGATCTCCTGATTTCGACCTACCTTAGTCTTCTCAATGACGGACGCTCGACCACTTCAGACTTCAGTGACTCATCTCCCCGCCAGCGATATAAAGAATAACAATACAAGAACAGGCGCTGGTGTCGCGAGTAGCCAGTGTTAGAAAATATATATTAGCAACAGAGACAGTATTAATGCCGAGACGTAATATCTATCCCCACTTAAACGTGGATGTTCTGCTAGAAAACTATACTACAGTATTTAACATGAGAGAAACCCTCATATTGACTTTTGATGAAAATGCACTCTTGTTTATATTGCTAGCGGAGAGATAAACCCTACCATCTCCAGCGCCAAGACCAGTGGTCCAGCGTCCATTATTGAAGGTCGAAATCACATGATCTGATATAGTTTGTTCTAACAGAACATCCACGTTTAAGTGGGGATAAATATTACCTCTCGGTATTAATACTACCTCTTTCGCTAATATAGATAATAATCATATGAGTTGGAATTTGTCGCCTGCCACCCCATCTGGTTACAGAGGTGTGTTTAAACAATAAAATTCGAACTCAAGGAAAACTGGTGAAGACCTATGCCAGCAATAAAGTTACTAAAATTTGAAATGTTTTGTAGATGTCAATAAGTGTTGTTATCGAAAACTTGTGTCCTGAATAACTGACTTTTTCACTCTTCACGGAAACCAATCTTATTGTACCTAAAAACTTTGGGGGATTTTGATACTTTTAGTGATGAATCTTACGTTTCAACACATACAACTCATAATCATAGTAATTTTTCGATGAACTTGAATTTATAATCTCTTACATAATTTGAACTATATCAAATCGTTATACTTTCACGTGGTGCGATGCCTGGAATTACAAAACGATTTCAACAGACTTTACAGGTTTAATTTGAAGGTCTTCTAGAGAAAAGTCCTGATTTTAAATATAAAATATTAAATATCATATATTCTGAACTGATGAGATTTTCGCAAACCTGAATCTTTGATTTAAGATCAAAGATTATTGTGGAATTGAATAAAGACGTATAGTACAATTAAAGCATAATATAGCTATCGTTTAATTTAACTTATAGCTATTATTTGGTTTTGCTTAATCATATATATATATATATATATATATATTAGCTGACGTACCCGGTAATTCCCGGGAAAGCGGAGCTTATCCCTTGGTTCCGTTCTCATAATTGTTTCGCTAATCCAATAACAACAATACAAAGTATGTAGCCCTTAAAACGGTTTTTGTACATTTACAGAGAAAACCGAAGTATCTTACACAGGATCTTGTTTTTAAGAATTCCCAATAAGTTATGAATACCCAAATTGGGAAGTCAGTTACGTAATAACATGAAATTAGTTACCCGATAGTTAGAATGAATTCAAATAAAGTAGCCCCGAAAAGTACTTTAATGCGTTCCCAGAGTATATAAAACATAGGAGGAAATACTAATAAGCTATGTATACTAAAATTGTGAAGCATGCTACGCAATAACAGGTAGCATATGAGATACTAACATATGAGATACTAACAATATGAGATACTAACAATTCAAAGTAAATAACTCTGAAAAGGGCTTTTGTGCGTTCCAAGAGAATATTACCCTCAGGGGCGCTAGTGTTGGTATATTCGTGAATAAGTCACTAATCGAAATAAGTGGATCTATTGTTTAGGAAAATACTATTTACTTGTTTAAGGGTTGTACTGGATAAATTGCGAAAATAACTCTTAAAGTTCAAATACTAAGAAATAAGCATACTCAATTTCATTTTTACCAAATAATTTAAGAAAGTGAATGGGTTATTTCCCTTGGCTATATAAGTATCCCTTCCGAGAATGAATGGGTTATTTTCCTTGGTTTTTAAAATAAAATATC
>NC_068982.1:114982456-114985370 GCF_001194135.2 Octopus bimaculoides
ATATATAAGAATCCCTTCCAGGGGCCTTATTATCGATTTTTTCAACAATCTGTGTATGCCATGAGGTTTCCAGACAAGAGTTCTACTCACATGTCAAGTTTCATCAAAATCGATAAAACGATGTAGGAGGAGTTAGCTAACAACTCCACAAACACACCCACAGACAGAATTTCCCACATATGTAGTAGATATCAAAAGGATGTGTTATAATACTGTTCCAAAGCCATACCTAAAATCCAATATACCTCCATCATCAACTGCCCCACGGATATCATTATGGTTTCGACACCTGGTTAATACCATTCAATCCGGTGGTGTCAACAGCACTAAAATCAGTGTTGTTTGGGAACAAACAAACCAAAGAAACCACAACTTTCAAACAATGTACAACCGTATCGATAAATAAAGTCCATAAGTAAATTACGACCCCTCTTAAATACGTAACAAAACAACTCTGTTAAGTCATAAAAAAAATTATAATCCCTACCGTCTTCCGTAGTGTAATATAAAAGTAAATCTTTAATAACCACAGTATTTCAATCAATCAATATATAGGCAGGATTAAACACGAACCTTACTAAAACTACAACAAGATACATTTAAACCAATGTACACTGTATCGGTATTAACAGTAAACTGCAATAACTAAATTATATACTAAATTGCGATCCATCTTTAAGGTTTGAATAATTCACCTTTGGAAACATGGGTGTTTTGCTCAACATCCTTAAACAAACCTTATTCAGGGACCTTTTGAGCAGGATGGGCTACTCGACCTGAAGAAAATTCTAACTGGGCCCCACCTGCGAGGTCATGTGCTGTTTATCTTGATATGAGATCACCATGTCGTGCACATATGGTTGTGATGCATGTGCCTGGTGTACCCTTATCAGACGGGTAGTCATGATGGGTATACTGGGCTTCGTATATTTTACCCCAGTGTCACTTTGATGGCATGCACTGCTCTCTCACTCACATAATGATAATAGTGCTGATATCGGAATGGAGTTTGGACTGAGAAAATGTGGTGTGTTAGTCTTGAGGAGAGGCAAAATCAAATGTATGAACGGGCTAACGATACCATCGGGAGAAGTTATGAAGCAGATAGAAGAGACGGGCTATAAGTACTTGGGGATTTTGGAAATGGATAAATTGATGGAGAAAGAAATGACAGAAAAATATAAGGTGGAGTACTTGCGCAGACTGAGACTGATCCTAAAGTCGAAATTAAATGGACGGAATGAGATCGAAGCTATCAACACCTGTACGGTTTCACTCCTTAGATAGGGAGCAGGGGTAATCGCATGGACAGTAGACGAACTAGACAGATTAGAAAAAAAGACAAGGAGGTTGCTAACTAGATATGGGTCACTCCATCCAAAAAGTGACACAGACAGACTGTATGTACCAAGAAAAAGAGGGGAAAGAGGACTTATTGGATGCGAACACAGCGTTAGAGCAGAAGAAAACAACATAGAATGGTATGTAAAAAATGCCACAGAACCGCTATTACTAGAAGTAAGAAGGTCAGGCTTGTGTAGGATGAAATATTGCAAAGATAAAGCACTATACAAGAAATTGAAAACGAATGAAACTGAAAATAGGTGGGTAAAGAAAAGAATGCATGGTCAATTTCAAAGAGATGTTGAAGATAAGACAGAGAAAAACGATGGCTGTGGATGACTAAAAGTGATTTAAAACCGGAAACGGAGGCTCCAATCTGTGCTGCCCAAAAGTAAGCACTAAGAACAAACTACATAAAATACAGAATAGACAGCACAGCAGAAAGTGATAAGTGCAGAATCTGTGGAAAACGGTGAAACCGTATGGCATATTACCAGCCAATTTACGCCACTAGCCCAGAAGGAATATATGAGACGCCACGACAATATAGCCAGGCTTGTCCATTGGGCACTTTGCAACAAGTATGGACTTGACAAAGCAAAAAATTGGTACGAGCACAAACCTGAAGGCATTATCGAAAATAGAAATGCAAAGATCCTATGGGATTTTATGATTCAGTGTGACCATGAGATAGAGAATAGGAAGCTGGACATAGTCTTAATTGAGAAAGAAAACAAACTATGCTGGTTCATAGACATAGCATGCCCAGCTGACAACAAGGTATGCGATAAGGAAGAAAGAAAAGTCGAGAGATGTGACAGGTTAGCTTGGGAAGTTAAGCAGTTGTGGTCGAGGAAAAAGGTAGCAGTAATGCAAATAATTGTCGGAGCCATGGGAACAGTGAGCAAAAATCTCGAGAAGTACGCGGAACAAATAGGGGTTGCAATAAGGGTAGAGCACTTGCAGAAAACAACACTGCTTGGAACCGCTCAAATACTCCGGAAGGTACTCGAAAAATAAGAGGTGTTACCTTTGTTCACTGGTAGTGAACAGCTGACACTGTAATACATTTCCAGCGTTAGAAGCTGTGCAAAGGCAATAATAATAATAATAATAATAATAATAATAATAATAATAATAATAATAATAATAATAATAATAATAATAATAATAATAATAAATTTAAGTATATAAGAATAAAAAGAAAGGATGAAAATAAAGATTAATAATAAATAATAAAAGTAATGAAATATATTAATAATAAAATATTAATAAAATATAAATGGAATAAAAGTTTTTTTTACAAAACATGGATGTCCGTGGTCCATTTTACTTTATGTGTGAGTGTATGTTCGTGTGTTTACATGTGTGCTAGTATGTGTATATACGTATGTTTACTACCTAAGTTAATTTATGTATACGTATGTGTGTGCACATATAGATGTTTACTGTCTAAGTTGATTTATGTGAACGTAAGTGTGTATGTTAGTAACGTGTTATGAAGTCAAATCAGTTTGTTTATAACGGTTTTTTTGTTATATTTCTGCTGCTTTTAAATAAAGTATATATA
>NC_068982.1:114985987-114993222 GCF_001194135.2 Octopus bimaculoides
TCTCTCTCTCTCTCTCGCTCTCTCTCTCTCTCTCTCTCTCTTCCTCCCTGTCTCTCGTTGCTCACCTATATTCTACTTCCTCCCCTTTTTCTCTCCTTCTACCACTCTTTCTCCTTACCCCTCGCTGGTCACGTGTGTCCGGCTACTTCTTCCTTTCCTATCTTGGCCATTGCCAAGCTCGCACGAACTTTCTTCTCTCTTCCTTCCAGTTCGTCACATCACAGCGTACAGTATACATATACATTTTTTTCACGTCTGGCCTTATAGCCCTTCTTGTTTATTTCCACTGTTTCGTTTTCCTGTCTTGTTTTCTGTTCGCCACTACATTCCCCCGCATTTAAAGTAATTTTGCTACTATTTCATTTGACAGAAATAGTGGCAGAATCACTGTAAATATTTTACTCCGTGGATCTTAAACTATGTTAAATCATTTTGATTGTTCTTTATTTTCAAGTTCATGAATTCATCTGACGAAAACAGCTTCTTTATAATGATGTAATGTTTTCAGTAATCAATAAAAGGAGTGGTTGGAAACGGCCGTAATGGATTGACATTTCTATCTCTACTGTTACTCAATTATATTTTATTCACCTATCTCGGAATCTGCCCTTCGTAAATATTATGGACTGTATATTTAATATAATGTATATGTCTGAATAGCTCAACAGCAGATTTCTTGATTCAGCTGGGTCTAATTGTCTACATACACTGCACGAATATCATTCAGCCGGTTATTTACATAACGTTGTTGCATGTGTATATTATTCCGACCTAATGAGGTACCTCAGTTTAAGTACCTAATTCAACTGAATCATACTTGCGCGTGTATGTGTTTGCGTGCGTGCGTGCGTGTGCGTGTATGTGTGTGTGCGTGCGTGTCTATAGTTCAAATTTACAGAAAACAAAAGTCGAAGACAGGTGAAGGAACAAGAAGCCGGTGTATTAGTTTACCGCTCGGGAAGAATGGTGAAGTTTTGGCAGAAAGGATTGAGAGAAAAGAGAAGCGAAGAATATATGAACATATAACATGATGTGTGCATATATATATATATATATATATATATATATATATATATATAGGTATGTAAATAAGTACACATCATATATATTCATATACATATAGGTGTGTGCGTGTATGTGTTTATGTACGTATTGGTTAAAAACATTTGAAAGAAGAAATTACAATTTGTAAGATAAATATAGGTGTGGTAGGAAGTTACCTTCCTAACCATGTAGTTCCTAGGTCCAGTCTCACTGCGTGGCACCTTTGGCAAATGTCTTCTATAATAGCCCGGAGAGACGAAAGCTTTGAATGGATATGGTAAACCGAAATTGAAAGAAGTAGAGAGAGAGGGAGGGAGGGAAGGAGGGAGAGATACATACATATACGTATGCATGTATTTGTGCATACAAACACATAAATATCATATGTATTTATATTTATTTTATTTGTTTATTTTACAGGCGGATTTTGCGATCCAGCCATATTTTCCGGTCGATATGGAACAATTGGTGGCAGCAAGCCTAAAGTGGCCACACCAAATGTCGTGGCAAAAATTGAGGAATATAAATTAGAAAATCCTTCTATTTTCGCTTGGGAAATAAGAGAAAAGCTTATGGCTGATGGTAAGCTATCTTTATCTGGTAATAATTGCTTTCTTATGATTAATGTATAAGGTGCGTGAGCTTATAAAGCGTGCTTCGGTTTTGGGAAGCACGTTCTTGAAAAATTTTTTAAAACTGTTTTCAAATTAGACATATGTAGCCTCCTCAAACCGCATTTTAAATTTTGGTGTATTTCTGTCCTTACGAAATCCTACTATATCTTATTAAAAGATAATTAATCTTTTGGCGTCTATATTTCGGTATAGTCTAAAGAAGTCTGCAGTGTAAGGATATTCCGTGTGTTCCTGCCTTATCACTGTGATTCGACCCGAGAATTACTTAAAAGGTAAACGCGCCTGCTTAATTGTCAATTGCTTTTACGAATAGGAATTCAGTTGGTCGAATGACTGAATGTCATCATCGAGACCGACGATGTATCCAACTCTTACATTCACACACGCACGCAAGCACCCCCCCCACACACACACACACAAATATTCATGCATACTTGCATGCATGCACAGGATTCCCAAAAGCAGACCGGAGAAAGCTAATTAGAAGACTGCAGACACAAGCCATGAATGTAACTGTCGAAATATGTAAGCTTTTCCAAAAGTTTAGCATATTAGTACATATAGACATGCAACAATATGTATGTGTATAAAAACATAAAATAAAAAACTCCAATAAGGGAATCTAAAAATCTGTTCTTACTCTATTGGCAAGAAATCTAGAAATAATATTATATAACATACATAACACATACATATATACATCCATGCATGCATGCATCCATGCATACATGTGGAATATATATGCACGTTACACACATAAACAGTAATAAAACACACATACACCTGTGTT
The DNA here is from genome assembly GCF_001194135.2 of Octopus bimaculoides. NCBI lineage: Eukaryota > Metazoa > Mollusca > Cephalopoda > Octopoda > Octopodidae > Octopus > Octopus bimaculoides. The sequence continues at coordinate 114,988,457 of NC_068982.1, forward strand.
TTATAGTGTCAGATACACTTACGACTGCAAGGTTAGCCATACGTGAATACATGCGTACAACACGCGCATATGTATGCTTACAACGCGCATATAGATATGCATACCACAACCAAATCGGGTAACAGCTAATCCCAATAAACTGTCTTGACGTAAACAGAAGAGCTTTGCTACTTTGTTAGTGATCAGCTCCAATTCTGCAAAGGAAAAATAAAACTAAATTATATTCCAAAGAAATATACGAAAAATGTACGCGCACACGCACGCGCGCACACACACACACACACACACACACACAAGCACACGGATACATACATACATAGATACATACTACCTTCGAAACGTGGAGTAGATGAACAGGGACAACCGATGAAAGGGAATATTCTTTATATTGCACGTCTCGTTTCTCTGTTTTTTTCGTTGTTTGAAAAACAGTTCGTTTTCTGTTTTCGTTTCTCATTGTGTTTGACTTTTTTTTTGTGATGTCCTGTACCCACATATGCATGTATTTATACATATAGATGTAGGTATGTATATATATGTATGGATATATGCATATATTCATATATTATTTATACTATTATATGATCGAACGCCACGCATCCTTCTCCAAGTAAGTTTATATATATATATATATATATATATATATATATATACACACACACAAATATATGTATATGTACATATATGTACGTTTATGAATTTGTATTGCAAGTCTCTTGATGTGAAACCGTGTGTTGAAACAGAAGTTGTATTTCGAGATGGTAGGGGTTTTTTTTGCCAAATAAACACACGCACTATATATTCATTCTTCATTCGTTTATTACTGTTATTATTTTAACTCATGTCCATTGTCCGGAAATCTTTAGTCACACATCTGTGACCTCTTCAGCGACACTTTCCGTCCTCGAGAGTGCTCCTGCTCCACTTAGTCCATTCTGTTCTTCTATGATGTGTATCTGTGTTCTAAGGGCCCGCAATTGTTCAACATCCTTCCAAGCAACCTTAGAGAACTACATGGTGTTGATGTGGAAGTTTTCAAGGAACGTCTGGACAGGTTTCTATTTGAGATACCAGATGAACCGACATCGCGGCAAAGAAGAGCAGCTCCGTCCAACTCGTTACTTTACCGAAAACAATATCGGAAACAACACCACTACCGGTGGTGCACCAGCATGACCTCAACACTGGGCTGAAACCAGTAAAAGATAAAAGATATATATATATAGTAAATCCAAAAAACAAGAACAAACACAAGAAAATAGCAACAATGCGAGGACGTGGTACATGCAAAGTATTAGGAGACGCTCTGGGAAGGAAAGAAAGATGGTTTTATGTTTCGAGCTGTGGTGTTATGAGCCAGGTTGTGTTGTAGGGAAGGATCGGAAGTGAGGGAGTTGGCATGTCCTGTCGGAAGTGAGGCAACAACAACAACAACAACAACAACAACAACAACAACAACAACAACAACAACAATAATAATAATAATAATAATAATAATCCCTTAATACCAAATTCTAAGGGGAGTAGTAGTAGGAAGTCTTTTAACCATGAGTACTAAATACAAGTGAATAAATGCTTGTGTAACTTTAAAAACAAAATTGTCTGTCCTTTAGAAAATCAGTGTTTAACGAAAAATATAGTGTATCAATGTAAGGTAATAATAGAGGATCATAAGTATTATTACATAGGTACATCTGCTACAGTTTGGAAATTTAGATTTCATAATCATTCTCATTGATTTAAATATGGAAAAAATGTAATTCTACAATTATTAGTAAATGCATTTGGGATTCAAAAGACAGGAACATTAAGTATGATTTAAAGTGGTCCCTTATTAGTTACGCACCATCGTACAATATTGGCAAATCTACATGTGATTTTGCCTTGAAAAAATGTGTTATATAATTACTTGTAACTTAATGTTATTAAATTTCAATGGGAACTTTAAAATGCGGTGTTGTCACAAGTTTCGGAAGATATTTAAAAATTTCAATTCTTAATTATAATTTCTTATCATATATCATATTATAAGCACAATATAAAAGAAAACTTTACTATATTTAATAAATAGATAACTAATTGTTGTGAGGTAGAATCTCTGTTTCTAATTGTCGTACCGTAGAATTCTTTTTATTCTTTTGTTGAATACAAAAAAATAGATTTTCTAGTATTTTCTGATATATTAATTTGAATATTTTCTATATCTAAATATGTTGATGCAACAAAAATGATTGTCGGCTTTGTATGGTGGAGTCAAGAATTAAAGATGTGATTTTCTTTAAGCGCAGGAGTGGCTGTGTGGTAAGAAGTTTACTGACCAACCACATGGTTCCGGGTCCAGTCTCACTGCGTGGCACCTTGGGCAAGTGTCTTCTACTATAGCCTCGGGCCGACCAAAGCCTTGTGAGTGGATCTGGTAGACGGAAACTGAAAGACGTCCATCGTATGTGTGTGTGTTTGTGTATCTGTGTTTATTCCCCACCATCGCTTGACAACCGATGTTAGTGTGTTTACGTCCCCGTAACTTAGCTGTTCGGCAAAAGAAACCAATAGAATAAGTACTAGGCTTACAAAGAATAAGTCTTGGGGTCGATTTGTTCAACTAGAGGCGGTACTCCAGCATGGCCGCAGTCAAATGACTGAAACAAGTACAAGAGTAAACGAGTATATGTGTGTGTGTGTGTGTGTGTGTGTACGTGTGTGTTTGTGTGTGTGTGTGCGTGTGTTTGTGTGTGTGTGTTTGTGTGTGTGTGTGTGTGTGTGTGTGTAAATACGAACAAATTTACATATACATATATTGTATGTATGTATGTATAGACAAGCAGATAGACATCTCTGCATAGATAATTTTTGTTTCCACGCCATAATTTCAAAATCTTGATCAACACCTTCAACCTAACAGCTTAGAGAAATCGACTAAAGCGAGATTGGGATAGAGAAAAGGAAAGATTGAAAGTGAGGAGAGAAAAAGTGAGTGAGTGAGTGAGTGAGTGGGGCAAGAGAGAGAGAATGACATACTCAGACTGACTGAGAATACAAAAACCGAAAACTTTGATTTTGAACAATAAGTTTGTCGTTATTGCCAAAACATTCACACTATCACAGTAACACAGATTACCGAACTAAACTTCTAGCCTGCCTACTGTTTCATGTCGTACTCTACTTCCTTTCATACATTTAACAATAAAACGTTTTGTTACTTCCATTTTGAATGCCCTCATTATACAAAGGTGTCGCCAAAAGTTAGCTTCTACTTCCGGTTCAAATGAAGCTACAATCACGACCTAATATAAAGCTGGTCATATTCTTCACCTTACTCTATATACTTTGTGCACAAATTAACGGTATTCTTTTCGTCTAAGTTTGCACAGTGAAATATCTAGTTATTTATTTCATTTCTGTTTATCTTTTTATTTATTTATTTTCTATTTTATTGCATTTATCTTTTATTTATTAAGTTTTTAATTGTATTTATTTTTTTGTTTATTTGAGTTTTTGTCCACCTTACCACATCAAATAATATAACGTTATCTCTTTTTTTTTTCCTTGATAACTAATGTCATATTGTGAATGAGGCCACACTATAGTTAAATAGTGATAGATTTTGCACACTTTCCTTATTGAAGTCTGGCAGATTGAAGTGTGACTATACCTCGAGAAGTGTGAAGATTTTATTGTGGCTTAGACCCAAATCTGGCCTACTTGAACAGATCTACTATGGAAGAGTTCTAAGTGCGGCCATCCTTTCTTTGTGTAGATTAGAGACTACAATTTTAAAGTGTCCATTTGTAAAAACAGTAGAGAATGATTTGAAGGAATTTGAGCGTTCTTTCTCGTAGGTCGAAGGAACACACCGAGGCTCCCTCTTAATTTCGTATGAAGGAGAGTATCGCCATCTCTCTAAATGTAACCACTCGTAAACTGAGTTCCTATTGGTATATTCTCCGATTATCTTCTCGTAGCATATATTTTGGAAATGAACATATGTGTGTGCATGTATATTGTGTCTATATGTCAATAGCTACTTAAATGAGTATCTATGTGTGTGTGTGTGTGCGCGCGCGCGCATGAGAAATGAACCAGAGTATTTCAAATGTACAGACCTTGCAAATCAGCCGTCGATCTTGTAAATTTTACTTGAAACCGCAAAGAACCATTTCAAAGAACTGTTTCAAAATGAATGTGACGTCAACCATAATCATTTTCACATGTATGTTTGTACAACTATAATATTGTTGGACTGTACCTCTTAGCCAGGATGTGCTTTATGTGTTGAACCGTAGCTATCTAACAGCTGTACCTTGATCTATCAAACATAAGGTACTTTCGATATTACAGCTGTTAAGTAGTTTTTATATTTGTCAAAAAGATTTTAAACTAGGCTAGAATGAAAACTAAAATGATACCGTGAAGTATATTTGCCACTTAAATGTGGCAAACCCTATACTTCACGATGTCGTGCAGCTAATGTTTATACCTCGCTCAGAGATTTATTATAAAATGATACCATACACAACATTATCAAATATGTCTTAGACGGTGAACGGTAATAATAGCACGGTAAAAATGACACAGGTAAAAATGACACAGGTAAAAATGTCACAGGTAAAAATGGCATAGGTACAATAAGCTTACTGGCACAACAAGCTTACTGAAATATACACTATTGGCAAAAGAAGAAGAAAGCTTTTACGTATGTATATGTTTATATAACGCTATGTATATAGTTACCGTCTATATCTATCTATCTATATATATATATATAT
>NC_068982.1:114994182-114997696 GCF_001194135.2 Octopus bimaculoides
TAATAGAAAAATGTTACAAAAAGAAAATAGAAACCACATGGGGAAATGTAAGGGGGAAGTAAGAAAAATAAGCAAAAATGCACATTGGAAATCAAAAAAAGTAAACGCTTTTTATGAAAAGTAGCGATAGATATATACAATTAGATGAACTGAGGTAGTAATAAAAGTAACAAAAGTCATTCTTGTGAATTGTTAAAGAGATTCAAAGGCATACCGGTTTCGTAAAATTACTGATCACTGCTTTGAATGAGCACCGATTACCGAACGGTGTCGGGTCTACTAGTCCCTGAGTAATGAGATTATGTGTAAGGGAGGTAAGTAGTTCTGGATTGGGTGCAATTAGGGTAGATATAAATCTGTAATGTGAATGGTGTATGGGATGTATAGGGGTTAGTGGTATTAATTGAAAGGTTAGTAGTGTTCTGTATTGTTATATGTTCATATTGAATTGTGGAAGATATTTATTGATGAAAGTTGCCCCATTATTCCTTCTTTGCTGTACTGAGATGTTTTGTGATTATTGATAGAAGGGGAAAATTAGGAAATTAGGATTAAGGTTCCTAGCACAACTTTCTATGTGTTCACTGACCTGTAAATGTCTGTATTGTGGGTGGCGGATTTGTTCTTTGTGGAGAGTGGTTCTTCGACGGAGTGATATTCCTGTTTGGCCAATATAATGATTACCACACCCTAAGCAGGTAATGGCATAGATTAGGTTTTCCGAGGCACAGGTGAAATTTGATTTAACCTTAAATATTTCATCTTGTTTAAAGTGGACTCTGAACCCTCTAAAAAGTGGGGGCATGTACCACAGTTAGGTCGACCACATTTTTTCACTTTTGGTTCTGTTGTTAATGGATATAGTCTTGCATTGGTTAATATTTTTTTCAATGATTTCGGTTGTATTTTGCTTTTGATAATTTTATGTGAGCCTATAATTTTGTTCATTGTTTTATCTCCTGTGAGGATAGGTAGATTTTGGATGATAATGTTGAAGGCTTTGTTGTTTCTAGGGTTATGTGTGGAGATGTATGAGAGTATTTCTAAGTCTGGTGTAGTATTTCGGTTGACTTCCCTTAATGTTCGTATATCTATTTCCTTATCTCGTTTAATGCCATCATTTATTAATGATATTGGACAATGTCTTTTGATTAGTATTGATCTGAGTTCACGGAGTCTTCGTTCACGAGTATAGGTGTCCGAAACTATGGTACAGATTCTTTTCGCTAGATTATAAGGTATATTAATTTTTATGTGTTTAGGTTGGTATGAGTTGAATAATAGGTATTGTTTAGAATCTGTGGGTTTATAGAAGATGTCTGTTTCGATGTGGTTATTGACTATTTTAATTGGGATATCAAGAAAAGGGAGTTGTTTACTGCTGTATTCCATGGTGAATTGTATGTTGCTATTAATATTGTTAAGCATTATTTTGAAATCGAGGAGTTTTTCCATGCTAGGAGTAGATAGACAGCCGGCAACTGATGAAGGGTCGTTCTTTGTGTTACTTGTCCTGTTTTCCATTTGTTTCTCTCGTTGTTTGCGTATTGAACTCATTTGTTAGCTTGCGTATTTCATGTTGTTTACCGTTGGTGACGTCCTGTACCCATATATGTATGTGTGTGTGTGTATGCATATATATATATATTTATATGACACTATGTATGTGTGTATGTATGTATGTATGTATGTATGTATGTATGTATGTATGTATGTTTGCATGTATGTATAAAGTGAAGAATGGAACTAGTAAAATACGGACTACGAGCCAATATTGTATATTTCAGTAAGCTTACTGTGACAGTTTTACCTATTTTTTTCACTTGTACCATGTTTACCTATGATTTTAAATCAGGATATGTATCAGCATGTAAACATTTACTTCAAAGTGAAAGTCAATTTCGTAAGCTATTGTGACATTCTGCCAATTAGGCATGGTTGTCATACTAAATTATAAGTCCCCTTCCGCTGTAATATATGAATCTAGTCTGAGCCATATAACGTATCGAGTGCAAACAATTATAAAGCACCCTTCTCTGATATATTACTACATATCAATATAATAGTTCATGATGTGGCTTTAATTAGCACTAAATGATAATCATTTATTTCACTCTATTCTTCTCAATCCTAGCATCGCACACTCCAAATTGTATCAAGATCCCGCATAATGCACATTATATACCGAAGGTATAAAGAGGGACAATCTAGAGAAATACTTTTTTTTATCTGTTGTTTACAGATAAGGTACAGAGACACCCGGCTTCGATGCAATGTTTACTGAAGGCATAAAGAGATTTTTAACGTTGTTCTGGTGTTGACTGAACAGATAACGAACAGGTATAATTTCAGAGTGATTTTGCCTTGATCTAACGTTTAATGGAGACAGAAAATGGGACATTGATTTCTAATGCTTACTGAAAAGATACAGAGAAACTTAGCTTTGATTTAATGTGGTTTAAAGAATTGAAGAAGATGGAGATGTGGTTTTCACCTACAATTTACTGAAGGGCTAAAGAAGAAAATTTGGTTGTGAAATGTGAACCGAAAAGCTGAAGATGAAGACTTTTCTCTGATCCACCATTACATGAAGAGCTAAAGATGAAATCTTGGCTTTAGATATGTTGTTTATTGAAAGGTTAAAGATAAAGATTTAATTTTGATCTGCTTTTTAATGATGGGCTAAAATCATGGCTAGAGACAGAGGTTTGGTTTTCACGTGTTGTTTATTGAGTGGTTAAAAAGTTAGAGGGTTGAGTTTCATAAGAAGAGAATTAACTTTGATATGTTGTTTACTGAAGGAATAAAGATGAGGACCTAGATTTAATACAAAGAGACTTTTCCTTGTTCTATTCTTTACCATGAAAAGGCATGAAAAGGAAAAAAATAATAAAAAAATTAGAGTGGGAGTGAGTGTAATAGCTTTGATAACAAAGAATGATAGGAAACTGGGGGTGAACATCGATTTTAAGTAAACTATAAAGTTATATGCTGTCTCAGCAACATTAGCTGACACATGAGACATAAAAGAGGAGAGATAACAACATAATGGAATTCAGATAGAAACGTGTGTCGCTCCTACAACATAACTTTTACAAGAAATCAATTGATAACTCTCTTAGGAATAAACACATTTAAACAGAGCTACCTTCTTTCTTTCTATACCACATTTTCTTTTTTTTTTCTTTTTTCTGTGGGAGGTTTTGTCTTTCTTTCCGTCTGTTTGTCTATTAAGCTCTCTCTCTCTCTCTCCCTCCCTCCCCATCTCCTCCTCTCTCTCTTAGTCTCTTTGTCCATTTTCTCTGTTTACAAATATCAATGCCCGTGTCCATTTGTGTTGCATGTTTGTGTGTTTGCGTATGTGTGGTGTGTGTCTGTGTCTGCCTGTGTGTGTGTGTGTAGTGTGTGGTATGTGTGGTGTGTGTGCGTGTTTGTGTGTATTTGTAGGTTTGCTTGTGTGTGTGCGCTTGTGTGTGCGTATGTGTGTGATGTGTGTGTGGCGTGTGTGGGTGCG
>NC_068982.1:114998177-114999539 GCF_001194135.2 Octopus bimaculoides
TGTGTGTGTGTGTGTGTGTGTGTGTGTGTGTGTACCTGTGTGCATGTGTAAACACCAGTGTGCACTTGTTTGCTTATAAGTTTATATGTGTTGCCTGCTGTTTAGAGCAGAGATTCGTGACGGAGGACGCATGGACCGGTGGGGGAGGGGCTGCCACATTCTAAGAAAAGCAAAACCTGGAAAATTAGAGAAAGGAAGAGTACTTGTAGGAACATATGTGGTAACTGACTAAGCAGTTAACTGAGCAGTCTAATGTCCTGTGTCCCATCATTGTAATCCTGTTAATCTATTCTTGAAAGAATGTATGTGTACAAAGAAGCTCTTGAAAGAACTTATGTCATAGAGAGTCAGGAAACAATTTTCTCTGTCCTTAAGCAACTCAAAATGTATTAGCACAACATAAGACGTCTGATCTTTTCATAATTTCCAAACCTGAAACAATCGCTGAGACACTGGAAGATGGTGACTTATCATGTGATACACAAAGATATGAAAGAATAATTTGATGATCTTTTAAGCCTACATATCCCGGGTTAGATTAGAAATCATTTGAAATTAAACCTATTCAATTCCAAGCAGAGATTCAATATTCAATTCCAAGCAGAGATTCAATAACATTTGATTGATCCTCGCACGTCGTCAATTCACTCTGTTTCATAAATTTTTCAAATAAATTGCCAACGCTATGGGAGAAAACCCCAAATATATTTATTTTTATTTTTCTCAGGTGCAGATTTAAATAAGGTAGTTGCGTCAACAAAATCGAGGAGCAAATTTGACATTACAACAAAAAGTGACATTGCAGCAAAAACTGACATTGCAACAGAACATGTTCGGTAAAATCATCTACTGACATAAACGAAATATTATACCGGCTCCCCTCCTATTTACTGAATATACTGGATGTTGTGTTTTCCTTCTGTTGTAGTTACTGTTGGAATATTTACTATTGTAACAAAGTGCTACAATAATTATTGATATAATTGTGTAGCTATAATCGGTGTATAATAACAGTAGACATACAGAACAGTAGTGTTGTGTTCTCTCATTCTTATATGAATACATGTTTCAAGTGGCTTTTAGAGAAAATGTTTTACGTTTATGGAACGAGATTATATATGACTGTGGGTATCATATCAGAACCAGACACTAAATATACTACGCATGTCTAATATTAGTAATTTTTACAAAAAAGACTTCTTAAAGTTTCTTTCGTGTATATGTAAAATATATTCTTTGTACTATCATAAACACTTGAAAACTTTTTCTTTCTGACTGAGGGCTTCGTTTGAAAGGTCATTACTCTCATAATGTGGAGGCGCAATGGCCCAGTGGTTACGGCAGCGAACTCGCGGTCATAGG
>NC_068982.1:114999639-115008010 GCF_001194135.2 Octopus bimaculoides
TATTATTATTATTATTATTATTATTATCATTATCATTATTATTATTAAGCAAGAATATTGCTAACAATGAGACTTTACTCTTCAAACGGACAAAAAGTTAGAAAATAATAGACTAAATATTACAATTATAGATAAGTAAAAGTGAAGTTGCTTACTTATCGACCCATCATGCCCGTTTGATTCCACGATAGTAAAGAAAGAGAAAGAAAAACAAAGAAAATACAATCCTTTAAAATTTGAAATAGGAAGAATTTGGAGCATGCGAACAGTAAAGGCCGTACCTATAATAATTCATGTGTTGGGAACAGTAAGCCAAGATATAGACAAATGGCTAGCGGAGATTGAAATAGAAAGTCATTTTTCTATAATTTGGCTTACTGTTCCCAGCGCACCAATTATTATAGGTACGACTATTACTGTTTGCATGCTCCAAATAACAAATTTGGAGAGATCTAATGAATATAAATTAATTTATTAATTAATTAATATTGTCTACAATTGTTTCAATTTACACTCAATACAGATTACAAAACATATATGTTAAAATAAGTTTGCATTTTTGAAGATTTTGAGTGAAACATCTTCAGGGCGAAGGACATTACGAAGTTTACATGTTGATCGTTTGAAATATTCCAATTGACAATTGAAGATCTTGAGTGAAGTCAAGGTCTTCAAAATGCAAACTTATTCTATCATATATGTTTTGAAATTTGTATTGAGTGTAAATTGAAACAATTGTAGGCAATGTTAATTAATTAATTTATTTATTTATATCTATTAAATCTCTACATTTTCTTATTTTATAATATTTGATATTTTATAATTTATTTATTGAAGAAATATCTCTTCAAAATATAATATATTAAACTTGTGTAACTTGGATAAAACTATCCCTGTAAAAGATTTTATATAGCCTCATAGTTACTGAATACACACACACACACACACACACACACACACACACACACACACACACACACACACACACACACACATACAACTGGAAATCTTTTATCTTTTACTTGTTATAGCCATTGAACTGCGGCCCTGCTTTGAAGGGTTTAGTCGAACAAATCAACCTTCAGTACTAATTTTTTTAAACTGGTACTTATTCTATCGGTCTGTTTTGCCGAATGTAAAAAATAACATCGGCTGGCAAGCTGTGACGCGAGACAAACATAGCACAAACTCAAAGAAAAACAAACAAAGATATATATACATTATTTACGTGTGTGTGTGTGTGTGCGTGTATGTATGCAACGGGCTTCTTTCAGTTTCCGTCCTGCAAATACATTCACAAATACATTTGGTCAGCCCGGGGTTAGTAGAAGACACTTGCCCAAGGTGCCTCACAGAGGAAGAGAACCAAGACCAAATGTTTAAATCACACAGTCACACATGTGTTTATAATGACTTGAAAATTAAAAATTTTAGTTCTCGGAATTTATGTCTTTTTTATTCTACATACCATTTATTTATTTTTTCATTTATTGTTAGAAAAAAATCATTAGTTATGAAATTAATTATTGTTATAAATTGTCGTATTCAAGACAGGGACGAGTTGTCGCCCTCACCATCAGATGATTCTATGTCAAGATTACGAAGAAACAGAACCACTTTTTCGGCTGATCAACTTGAAATTCTAGAAAAAGAGTTTCAGAGAACCCATTATCCCAGTGTAAATACACGTGAGGAATTAGCCTTGAAGACGGATTTGTCCGAGGCTAGAGTTCAGGTAAATAGACATTGTCCTTTATTTTCGTAAATTTTGTTAAAATGTTGATTTTATTATTGTTGTTTAGCTTGCGACCAGCTCTGATCCAACAGAACTATTATCGAAGGCGTTGTAGCCTTGATCTTTCCGTGTTTCTTTTCAGTCATAATGTATCTAGAACTATATTATCCATTGTGGACTTTCTTGACTCCAGGTTGTTATTTAAGAGAGATTTGACAGTTATTTTTAAAAAGATGAGCCGCCGGGGTGTTATTACAAAAGCTGGCACTTTGTCGGTTACAACGACGAGGGTTCCAGTTGATCCGATTCACGGAACAGCCTGCTCGTGAAATTAACTTGCAAATGGCTGAACACTCCACGGGCACGTACACCTTTAACGTAGTTCTCAGGGAGATTCATTCTGTGTAACACAGAATGTGACAAGGCTGGCCCTTTGAAATACAGGTATCACTCATTTTTGCCAGCTGAGTGGACTCAAGGGCACAAGCACTGTCAGGAACCGAACTCATGACCTTATGTTCATGAGCCGAATACTTTACCCACTAAGCCACGCAGCATCACATTGCAGATTTGTTACATTATGAAAAAATAAGTGAAAAAATATATGGAATGTCACAAAGTTAGAAACAAGTCGAGTAACTGTAAGATTTGTTGATGATCCTCTCAGTTGAGATATAAGAAAGTCATAACTCAGTTGTGTCGTTTAAGTAAGTCAGAGATAGTGAAATGGTAGGCTAGAGTGGAGGTGAAACGATACCTGCGAGCTCCGGGGAGCAGAAACTACTCTAGTAGCAGAAGTTAACGGAGAAGGTAGCATGTAACCTCTACACATTTGAGTATGTTGGCCAGAACTAAAACATTGCTGGCATTAATAGTTTTTTTATTCACTGTGTATAGAAAGTCAATTAATCAGATACATATCAATTATAAATATGACACGTGGGATCAGGAACCTCTATGTGATCCCTCGGCTAACTAGCAATAGCAACCAAACCTTTGTTGAGCTACACTCGAAAATATATGGACATATTAATTCACGTAGTCCTAAATAACATTAAATACCCAAGAGAAGGACAAGATGGAACGTCTTTGATCACAGTTTTACTCAATCTAGAGCCGACCTGAGGCTAAACAACCACGAAGCTCTGTTCTTTGTCATCCCGAAGAAGTTTCTTGAAGTGAAAAACTATCAAAAATAATAACCGAGAATGAAGCATAAATTTTAAAATATCTTTTGTTCATTGCCAATAATATCCTTACCATTAATTTCTCTGTTTCTATGACTCGAGTCCCACACGAGCCATATTTTGTGTCAGCCAATAATTATATGCTCTTTTAAATGGAACAAATTAAGGAGCCATTGTCCCTTAAAAATCTTTGAATTACTTAATCTATTGTATGTTGTCAAATAAACTATTTTAACAGAAATCTTTGGCAAAACTTAATACTTGTATTTTGAATACGCGTGTTTCTTTGGTATTCTATCGCAGTTTCAATGCGCCTAGATCTATAATACGATGCTGGATGACTGACAGCAAAATTAGAATCGTTACAATATCAAATTTCTACACAAACCAGTTTAGCAGCCTTTAGCAGCAAGAATATAATTGAACAAAAACATAAAATATCCAGTAAATTATATTAGGTTATGTATATTGAGTTGAGAACAATAGCAAAAGTGTAACGTGCCAACGAACAAGTTATAAAGAATTTATAACCTTTCATTTCTATAGTATTTACTTTTGCTCGGTTTCGGTGTGTTCAAACACAGCAAAACTAAACTTCAATTATTTTACAAAATATATTGTCAAACATTAGATTCGTCGTAAACTCACCTATTGATTCCCTAAAGTCCTATGTTTAAAAATTAATCATAAGAACTCGTACAAAACGTAACGTATCTTTAATATCTCTACTGGAGTATATTTTGTGTTTAAAATGAATCTAGTTGTATACTCATCTCTTTGCATGTTATAAAAGCTATTGTAGAAATGTATATGTAGTTTAAGCTGAAAGAGGTGGCTAAAGATTTCATTGATGCCTTATGTTTTACTCGATGTTTATATTAGATGTATACTTGAGAAATAAGTAAACGGATTGACATGTCTTAACCCTCCAAAGAATGTAATATAACAGAAACTAGTTTGGGTAATTGCTTGAAAAGGCTTTGAAAGTAAGAACTTTCTTTTTCTTAGCACGATGTTCCATTTTGTCAGCAGAAAGAGAATAAGGTCGAATTCGTGGACGCGATCTCTTATTGGTACTTACATTGTCCACTCTAGAAGGATGAAAAGCAAACTTGATAACTTTGAAATTTGGAATAAAAACTATGAATTATGGAGCGCTGAGCCAGTTATGTTCTGCCAGGCCATTTCCGCCATTTTAAATAAAAATAAAAATTGCTTCTATCATAGACGCAAAACTAGAATAATATATTGTTCTCAAAATAGACATAAGGCGTGGTATCAAGGGAAGGGGTTAGTTGAATGTATCGCCCCAGTACTTGAGTGGTACTTTATTTATCGACTCTGGAGAAGTGACAAGCTAAGTTTACCTCAGCTAGATTTGAAGTCAGAAGGTAGCGATCCAGAAGAAAAACAACAAGGCATTATGTCCGACGCTCTAACAATTCTACCAGCTCACCACCTTTAATAATAGTCCCTAATATATAGGCAAAAAGCTTGAAACTTGTGGGAGGAGGTTAGTCGATAGCATCAACTCCAGTATTTGATTGTAACTTTATCTTATTGACACCGAAATGATGAAAAGGCGAAGTTGACTTCGGCGGAATTTGAACTCAGAGCATAAAGAGCTGGAAGAAATACCGCAAGGCATTTTGTCCGACGCTTTAACGATTCTGCCAACGCATTGCACTAAATTGTTTCAAATATTAGGCACAAGACCAGTAATTTTGATGGAATGAGCGAATCGATTAAATTGATTTCAGTCCTTTATTTTATTGGAAGGATGAAAAGCAAAGTCCACTCCGTAGGATATGAACTCGGAATGTAACCGAATTCTCTAATCTTTTACTTGTTTCAACCATTGGACACTGGCTATGCTGAGACACTACCTCGAAGGATTTAGTCGAACAAATTGACCCCAGTACTTATTTTTAAAAGTCTGGTCATATCGATCTCTTTTACTGAATCGCTAAGTTACGGGGACGCAAACAAACCACCACCAGTTGTTAAGCGGTTGTGGGGACAACCACAAACACAAAGATACAAACACACATACACATGCATAAAGAGCATGTATCGTCATAGGGATCAGCTTTCCTGCTGATGTGGATATCACTTTGAAAATCAAAGAGAAAGAGGACAACTATGGACAACTGCTTCGAAACACCAAGCTTCTATACCCAGATTACAAATCATATTTATACCAATAATGATTTGTGCACTTGGTTCTGTAAGTAAATGCCTAACTGACAGTCTGGATAAGCTTAGATTTCCAAAAAGAAAAGAAATCAAATAACTTGTATATTACAAATGTAATCTGTAAGTGGAACAGTAAAAATATGCAAGACCTTTCTCAAGTTTAAAATATGACATTGTTTTCGTTATCTACAATCCAAAAATGGAGCTTTGTATCTTTGTCAGAAACCAGCTCCTTTTTTAGAAGAAGAATTCAAATAATTAAAAACAAGAGAACATATATAGAAATGTTAAGTAGTTAATTAATTTAATTTACTGATTGCTAGTGCTTATTTCTTATGGAAACTGTTAGTATTTTAGTTTATCAATTAACCCTTTCAGATATGAATTACGTATTTATTATTTTTTTTAAAGAAATCATGATTTAAAACAATTGATTTGGTGAATTGATAACACGGAATAGTATATCGCGTGCAAAATTATTTGGTTGCAGGTAGAATTGTGATGAACTACTGTTTCGAGATTAACCTTTATAATTTTTCACATGATATACACTACGAATAAAATTCTGTTACTGATACGTAATTATGTCAAAAAGAATTAAAATTATGATTTTCGGAATTTTTACTATTTATTATTGGATTAGTCAAGAAACATTCTATGAAAGTGTGAAGTCAGTATTAGCTTCGGTTAATTTTCTTAGTAAAAACTATCTAGTGTTTAACAATGAGTTAAAATGAATATGTTTCGTTGTTGTATTATAACTAAAAATAAAATCACACGTTATCGTTGATATTCTAGCGTACTGCTGCAGAAAAAATTCTGCAAAACTTCAGGTTTGAGATGAAAGTTGAATGGTTTAGATATGATGTTGCTTTTTGTGCTTAAAAATATTTTAGTAAATTGATATAAAAAAAAAAATGAAATTTGTTAGGATCCTATATTGTTTTAGAGATTAATTTACTTAAGTGTTCGAATACGATACTGTTGGCCTGAAAGGATTAAAATCTTTAATTTGTCAGAGATAATAAATAATAAAATAAACTATCGAATAGCTAATGAGGAATTTTTTTTTTGTCCCAAAACTGTGTCTAATTAACATTAACAAGCTACAAAAGATGCCTATTCATTCTTTTTTTTTTCTTACAAATGAGTTCTATTCTATAATGGCTGACTTTATTGTTGTGAAATGGTTACTTGGTGAAGCAAGTAGAGATTCCACAACGAACAACTTCACGTGTCCTTTGGGTCCAATGTGCGCTTGGTGACCAATGAGAATTCTGAGTTTTTATTGCTTTCCCGGTTATAAAAACTTCAACAATATTCTCAGCCATCGTATAGGCATTCACTAAGATGTAACCAGACATATGTTACTGGGGAGAAGGAGTAACTTTTGATGGGACGAGCAACATGCTTGGGAGAAAATCCGGAGTAGCCAAGGCCTTGGAAGAACTTCGCCCGAAAGCTTTAGCAATACAATGCCAAGCATATTCTTTACATCTGAGCGTGAAGAAAATTACAACGAATGTACGCTATTATTTGACGTAATTTTATTAAATTGTTAATAATATTATCTAATAATATTATTAAGCAGTAAAGAGGTTGTTACTCTAATCAAGTATTCAACAAAGAAGGAAAATTTCCTAGTGAATTAGAAAAAAAGAAAAAGAAAACACGGAGGGGAGAAGTCTGAATGAAATTGACGCCTGGCGGTATCTAAATTTTGAGTAAAACTAGACGAATAATAGGTGGTGTCTGCTTTTAATGAATTCTTGAAAGTTATTCAGTCCTATTCGAATGTGACAAGAATGTGTGTCGATACAACTAAACGCTGATGTTCAGGTCCATATATATAGATACCAGGCTTAAATGAAAATACAGCTAAAACGTTGTTAAAAGATGAGCGAAACAGCTGAAATTATTAAATAAATTTCTAAGAAAGTAGGAATGCAGATTCATTTGACTCCCGCTCTGATGTTATTGCGCAAAAGGCAGGGTACTACAATTTCCCTTCCAAATCTGCATGACCATAGCTGTAAAAGTCCTCTAGACAATGAGAATTGGGGAAATAGTTCTGTCGACAGCATGATTCCATTACAGACATGTTTTTGAAGCTGTAGATATAAAAGTCTCTTTAAGCGATTAACGTTTTAATGAGGCTAGCTGCAACAGATATTTGGGGCGGAAATATTAGTTTTAAATATGATCAGCAAAGAGAACATCCCCCGAGAAATCAATATTATTAATATAAGTACGCCGTTGACATTAACATTAATTCTTTAGTAGCCCAACTTCCGACATGAGAAGTTTCTACAATAGAAACTTCTTTTTGTTTGTTTGACTGATATTGTAAATCATCTGAATTAAAACCAGCTGATAGATAGTATATAATATCAAAGATTTGTATAATTCGTCAACTTTTACTGATAAATCCGGCAAAATCTGCTACGGGTGAATGAACATTTGCTCAAACAGAGCTATTAAGGATGTCATACTGTAAGTATAAAACTGATGAATCCGGAGCTCACAGCCTTGTTTCAATTTCTAGATTAATCCATGATTATTTCTAGATCAATCTAAATAAGCATCACTTAAGTATCGATTTTCCTTTTCCTTATCGAACTAATGTTTTTCTTTGTATTGTATTTTTGTTCTAAATCAATAAATTTGCGTTATGCCCCTGTAAATCTATTCTCACATGTATAAAAATTGTCAATAAATTTGATAATTTTTCTTTTCTTTGTTTCATTTAGGTTTGGTTCTCGAATCGTCGGGCAAAATGGCGACGTCATCAACGAATTCGACTTTTTCAATATCCGACATCCCTACTGGTCCCTTGGTCACCATCAGCATCAAGTCCAATGCAGATACTTCCGTCAGACAAGACAAGCAACGAAATGTCAACACATCACTTACCTCTTCCACCTCCTGCACATCAGCCACATTTGTCGTTAACGCATCAGTGTTCATTAAACAAAAGACCGATATACATCGATGATTATCCGATGTCTGAAACCACTCCAAACAGAGAGAGATTGAACAGTTTCAAAGATGAATCACATTCCCGCCAACACATTACGTTCGGTAGTAAACATTCAGCATTTCGACCAATAGAGAGACATTGTTCGTAGATGATCACTTGGAGGTTGGACGGAGTACGCAGATGCAAAGGATATTCATTACAAATAGTTTTACACAAATAAACACGTACATACATATTGTACATTGTATGTATGTGTTTGTGCATGTGTATATA
>NC_068982.1:115008220-115009629 GCF_001194135.2 Octopus bimaculoides
ATATATATATATATATATACACATACATATATATACATATATACATACACATGCACACACGTACACGCATGTTTAATTACTTTAAGATATTATATTATTGAAAAGATCATTGGAAAACAAGCATGCAAGGAGTTTTATACAATTTACGAGTTGCCTGAAAGTATAGACAAAACTGAATTTGTCAAATGTCTTCTGTATTCTCTGTAGGAGACTCCATTCACATAATCCAATATTGTGATGAACAACGCTATCCAATTCATCTCTAAAACAATAGATACTTTTCTATAGAAGATTCCATATCATTTGCTCATCATATTTCCACAATAATTTCTTTTATTTTTACCATTCCTAATGAAATGACTAAGACTTTACCATCATTAATATCAACATTATCATTTTCTTCTTCAAAACTATGACTTCAAATGATCGAAAAATTGAAGTATTGGTTTATCTATTTTTATAACGTGGGTTTTCTTTAAATCGTAGTTGCTTCAACTTATCTACCCCAAGTGTTCTGTGAGAAAGTTACCTGCGATGGAATAAAGACCTTTCTCATTTACGTCACATTGCAAAAAATGAAAATACGTCTCAAACCATTACATTTCACACCTCTTTGTTCCAGGTTTGGAAATTTGCAGTAAGAGAACATAACAATGCGATAACAATTTGAAAAGTTAAGAAATCTCTTGTCATAGATTTATTGGTTTCATATATTTTGCTGAAATAAAGTTCATCAAACAATTCTACTCTATATGTTTCTCATCATTCTTTTTAATGTTTTTACATTGCAAGTGTCTTGTGACTGTTAGAAACCTGGATCGATAAAATATATTACCAGCGCATTGTTGCGATTGATTTAAGTGAATATGTATCAAAGCGCGATATAAGTGTGGCCCTGTGCCATTATCCCAAATCAATATTGCTAAAAAGTGGTAGATTGAAAGAATTGATAGCATCAGACAAAATAACTTTAAATTATTCTTGCAGTAATGATCGATATTTTTAGTTCCAATGAACACGTATACGCGCGCGCACGCACACACACACACACACACACACATGCACTTAGACGGTAGCCGATAGCGTGAATATGGCAGCATCGACACACACACATATATATAGCTGTGTGTGTGGGGGGGGGTAGCTTTTATCTTTTGCTTATTTCAGTCATTAGACTGCTGACATGCTGGGGCACCACCCTGAAGGATTTTAGTCGAACGAATTGATCCCAGTGCTTTTTTTTTATAACCATGGTTCTCTTTGTACTGAACTGCTAGGCTAGCGGGACGTAAACACACCAATACCGGTTGTCAAGTCTAGTGGGGGACAAACACAGACACAAAGACACACACACACACACACACTTAAGACGAGCTTTCCGTCAATCAAATCTACTCACAAGGCTGTGG
>NC_068982.1:115010093-115014781 GCF_001194135.2 Octopus bimaculoides
TATATATACATATATATAATTATATTCGGTTAAAAGCCTTGTAGGAGGCTGTGTTAAGGACGTCTACAGTTATTGGCCACCTGATTTCAACATCAGTTGTGTTGCATATGTTACTGGATTTATTTCAGGAATTCCTTGGTGTCCATGGAGTTCATATAAATTGGTCAGAGACAGAAAATGAAATTCACGGGAGGTTTTTGTTTCTTATATCATGTCCGCTTCTTGTTTTATGTTCTTATTTATCTATATTTTTTTCAGTCTATTTCATTAAACTACTTTTTTTTGAAGAGGAGCCTGTCTTCTCTCAATTTCTTATGAATATTTTTTGAATGTAGCTGACTTCCTAAAAATATATCTTAATAGAGCTGGGTGAAATGAAGAGAAGCAAGAGCGAGGTACTTGTTTAAAAAGTCGCCTGAAGAGACGCAGTCGGCACCTGTAAGGCTAAACAATTGTACGCATGATTTTTTTTTTACAACCTGAAATTGAAAGTTTACCCCACGACTCGAGTTTCATGCCAATGCGATCTGCAGTTGAGAATTGCTACAACTTAGTACTGATTATGTTAGTATTGTCCAGTGCTTGTGTTTGTTCATCGGTTTCCTATTTAGTTTATCGATTTACTGAGGTTTTTTTCTAGCCTCTTCATTGTTTGTTTTTGTTATTTTTCGTGCTGTAGTATTTGTATTTCTTGTAATTGTAGGTAGGAGGAAATGTTATTAATTTGTTTAGAATTTGTTTGTAGGGCGTGTGTGTGTGTGATTGGGTGTGTGCGTGGGAGAATGTTGTTAACAGGAAAATTTATGAGTGGATTGGCAGTAAAGCTAATTAAGGGTATATCTATATATATGTATTGGGAGTAGTTGTAGCCTTAATGATTGGTACTTTCATGGCAGAGGGATTTGAAGATACTGTTTTGTGAATAAAAACATCTGCTTGTTTATTTTTGTTGTTGGTAATGGAATTTCGTTTTCTTGTTTTAAAAAGATGTGTGTATTTCTTTAGAATTTTGTATATGCACATATGTAAAACATTCGTGCGTGTACGTGTGGGGGATGTGTGGTCATCCGGCTTTGGTATGCTTTTGTGTATGGGTGAGATGGGTGCTTGTTATTTTGTTAGTGGTCACAGAACATAATATAAAAATGAAGATATGTGTATGAGATTATGAGTTTCTTTAGAGAAAGGTATATATAACGATTTATAAGTGGTTGGTGTTAGCTATGAATTAATCAAGAACATGTTTACTGTGGATAGACATATCTTTCATGAATGGTATTTTCATGAGCTAGATGTTTTCAGCGTTTTTAAAGATTTATTGGAAGCTGTCTTTATAAGAATGTAATGAATTAACGACTACGTTTTTTTTCTTTTCTCCCTTGAAGATTACAATCGTGTAAAATTCGAGTCACGAGACAAACTCTCAGTTTCAGTTTGCACACGCAAATACCAAATGTCATACAAGATAAATTTGAACTCAAGAATTTTGTCCTACGCTTTAATGATTTGGCTAAGTTATAGGCAGTGGGTAACAAATATTGATAGATGGAGATTATAATCAATTAAATCATCCTCCAATGATTGGCTGATGTTTATTTTATTTGACCTGGAAGTAAGAAAAACAAAGTTTACTCCTACCGCAATGGAATTAGACCATAGAACGTAAATACCGATAAATATTTCGATCAGCGCTCGACCAAATGAACTGTTCGTCAACTTTTTCCTGACTTTTGAAAATATAAACATCCATACTTCGGTCAGTTATGGATCAGTCATTAAAAAATATTTAATGTGATTGTTTTAAGTTGTTATTTAACCGAGGTCACCCTGATGAAGCAGTCGAAACAATGATGAAATGTATTCCAGCAATGATGACCTCATCTTTGTTACGAGTGCCCATTGTACCTTTCTGTTTTTAATAAAACAGGATGTGATCTGGGGAAATTCTTCATCTATTTCTTGCAGATTAAATTACTGTGTAGAGCAATGGTTCCCAATTTTTTAACTTCCTGGTGCATTTTACATGGAAAGTTAATTCTGTTTTATTAATCATATTTATGTATAATAAAATTATGAATAATACGTCTTTCCAAAACGTTCTAGTATTGGTATGGATTTTCTAGAACGTTAAATCATATTTTAAAAACTTCGTAGTGCATGTAGATACCCCATCAAACGTGCCAGCGCCCTACAGCGTCTTGTTTGAAAACCACTTTCACAGAAACTTCTTTGTTGACTTGTGGGGTCGTTGTTCAGCAGATCTACAGTTTGAAAGTCTGTGGTGAGAAAGAAGGAAATGTAAACAAGAAGGAAATTTCAGAAGATACTATTCTCTGTGAGAATGATTAAACGATGTGTTTGAAAAGGTTGTCTGTGAGGTGATACACAGTAGGGTTTACGTGCAAAGGAAGACGGCTGGCGCATCAGCTGGGATGTTATTCAACATCTAGTTTAGAGAGTACAAATCGTTATAGCTGTAGTAGAAAACGTATAAAGAAGGTACATCACCTATGTGAGATAGCGGTTGCAGTGTGTTGATGAGGAGATTGTTAACAATGTTAGATGGCGTTCGTTTTAGAGTTAGGGAGTAAGCTCTAAAAATATCCCATCGATCGAAAGATTCTCCAGTAAGTTAAATAAGGACATATCTAAGGACATGCAACTAAAAACGGAACGCAAACAACCAGGGATACACGGTGACTCAAGAATTTTAGTATGACCTGAAACAAAATCGTTTCACTTGTCATCAGCAAAGTATTTGATTGAAACGACACGTAAAAACCTTCTGACAAAACTACTGTCAATGAGCTACATCTAACTGTAGTCTCTTGGATCTGAATCTTCCTGCCAAATCAAACCATCTCAACGTCAGCAGAGAGGCGCTGTCTGGCCTGCTGTTCATTAACACAGGTATTCCCAAAGAACTTACGTGTACTTGCTGCAGCATTCACTCGGGATGTGTTGAGCCGGCTCCGATCAACGAGTTCACCACATCCCTCACAAATACTGACCACATCAGAGGGTCGGCCGCAGTCGAAGCTGTCGGTAGCGCGGACGCCGTAGCTAAAGCTGTCATTCGCTGTTGCGGGATAGAGTTCATGTTTCGAGTTTAAGAGGGAATGCAAGTTCGCATCTAGTCCCCGATCACATGCGTACACCCTTTGGGATAGTATGATCCGCAGCAGCTCATCTTGCCGTCAGTTGTCGACTGTCACAGAGTATTCGCTGACCAAATCACCGCATCTTATCGGAACAGACGTAGCCTAGGTTTGCAGCGAGTTCTAGAGACATGTTTTAACAAAAGCTCAGGGCTGCCTCACTCCCAGTGGTCTTCCAGCACGCCGAACACCAACCCGGAATTTCTGAGGGCCTGTGCTATTGCTAGATAGTCATTGAACCTACATTAGATTCATCCATCCTTTTGATAGGTCTTGTTTTCGGTCTTGATCGATTTCTAGCAACTCTCCTAACCAAGCAAGCCTATGGGTGGGGGTGGGGGATGAAGGCCAATTTAATCAACAACGACCCGACCATGCAACAGGTTGTATTGGACTCCATATTACCAGTAGTATTCATGAGAGATCTGACAAGTAACCCGATCGTGGTTTTCCCAAAGCTCAGTTATGTCGCTCACGTTCTTCTCCTATGAACATTAGTAACCTTCTACTTCCTGTCACCTTCAGAAAAACTCATTCCTATGTAAACAATTCTACTCATCATTCTTTAATAACCTTTCACTCTTACCGCTATCACCTAAATGCAGCCTAAACAACACACAAAAAAACTGCGCTTCCCCCCATGAACCGAGACCCCAAAAAACATTCTCCAGTGAGATCACAATAATCTTGTTACCTCCAACAACACAAAGACAAAATATATATATTAAAAAAAAAACAGCCGACCATCTTATTTTTGTCTATGCATACGCGCAAACAAAATCAACACCGTGTGTATGTATGTATGTATGTATGTATGTATGTATGTATGTATGTATGTATGTATGTACGTATGCATGCATGTATGTATGTGCATGTGTGTATACAAGCAAACACACACACACATACACACACATACGTGTACATATTATCTCAATTTGTGACACAAAATACTTTATTGTTCAGATTCAAACGTGAGAAGCGTTCTTTTGACACTGTTTACCCGGGTAAGTTTACAAGGGAGTATGTCCTAACATTGTGACGTGGTCATGTGTTTTGCAGCTGTTATTGACCTTATAATTTATTACCATTTATTTCAACTGCGAAAATATGACACTTTGTATCACGCACGCGTGTGCGCGCACACACACACTTGGGTGGGTGTGTGTGTGTGTGCGTGTATGTGTGTCTGTTTGTCTGTCTGTGAGTGAATTATACTATTCTGTTATTCTTTTCCTTGTTCCAGACATTGGACTACGGCCAAGCTGGGGCACCGCTTTCAAGAGTTTAGTCAATTATACCAATATGTTTTAGTCTGGAACTTATTGTATCGGTCTCTTTTTATCCAGCTACTAAATCACGAGGTCGTAAACTCACGACCACCGATTGTGAAATGTGAATGACAAAGACAATGACAAAGACGGGGGAACGCGCGTACACGCACAAACATACACACACGTATATATACATATATAGTAGCTTGCCTACCAGCCACATGGTCCCGGGTTCAGTCCCACTGCGTGGCATCTTGGG
>NC_068982.1:115014791-115016322 GCF_001194135.2 Octopus bimaculoides
AAAAGAGTAAAAGAATATATACGTGTGTGTGTGTGTGTGTGTGTGCATGACACTTTCTATCTACCAAAGTTACTCAGACTTGCCCAATGTGCCGCACAGTAGGACAAAATCTGAAACCACGTGATAGCGAAGTAAATTTCTTAACTATACACGCTTAGCTTTCTCTATCTCCTTTTTTACTGAGCGTCAAACAAATACATATGTGTATGTACAGTCTGTATATTTACTGTGAATAGTAATAATTTGAAAAGTCAACAAATAACTGCAGCATAACTGACTTCATCACAATGTTAGACCATTCACTTGAAAAATCAACCGGTTAAACTGTTAAAAGAAAGTTTTTCATGTTCAAATCTAAACAATACAATATTTTCTGTCACAAATTGAGATTTTCTTCGGCAGTGAAACAACTGAACAACTGTTAAATATTTTACATAATGTAATTTGACTTCTATCAGTTATCTCCCTTTTTTTTTTAATCTTAAAATATATGGTGTCATCTTCGTCGTCATCGGTGACGTTGCTGTCCAACCTCAGATCAGTCCTGGTTCAGGGTGAATAGGTTCGATATCGATGGAGTTCGGGTAGCAGAGGTTGAGTTTTCTCCGATTTAAAACTTTAACAAACGGCATGTGCAACTGGATCACATTTGCTGAACAAACTCCTTATGGATTCTTGTCGCAGTACTGACACTAAATAGTATTGCAGCAGCGATTCGAAACCTCAACTTCTTGATAATCGGTCAGACATCACAAGTGAACGACCATTGTTTCATGTGATTGGTCTATTAATCGACCAGTCAATATAAGGTTGTGATGTGTCATGGTTTTCTCCAACGTTCAAGAATATTACTTCCGGTCCCCTATAAAGACCGTTTGGTGTGCACCACGCCATTTTGCAGTCTACCGGCAAGTACAAGTTGCATATACCTTAAGTATATGTGGTTGATACCTCTATTTCATATTTGAATTTATTCTTACGTATACATTGTCCGGGCATACCCGCACATAGTTATATAGAACCTGGTCAATGCGTTTCATACGGTGTTGATGGAATTACAGCGATATCAAATCCATCAAAATAGAGATCCCAGTCTTTCTCTGACCACGTGGCTGAACAGGAAGTCGGTAGCTCCTCGCTGTCTAGATAGTATTTGAAGGAACTTAAATGACATCGGTAGCTGACGAAGGTATGTATGCGTACGTGTGTACGCTTGTAGTATGGATGCGTGGATGTGTGTGCCTGCATGTGTATCTCTTATGTGTGTGAGCGGAGGCGTGTACTTGTAAGCTGAAGTTTGGGTGAGGACTTGGTGGTAACAGCTCGATAGTATGAGTGTACGTATTTGTTGCATTGTATGTGCTTATGGGTGCAGGCGCGTATGTGCTAGGAGTGTGTACTTGTGCGCGCATATACGTGGGTATTTGTATGAGCTGTGAATATCTGCTGCGCGTTTGTCAGTTGTGCGCTTGCACGTGTGTGTGTGTGTGCCACTAATTTTTGTGTGCGTGAGAGAAAGAGAGAGAAAGAT
>NC_068982.1:115016647-115020110 GCF_001194135.2 Octopus bimaculoides
GTGCAAGTGACTGAGCACTCCACAGACACGTATACCCTTAGCGTAGTTTTCGGGGAGATTCAGCGTGACAAAGAGTGTGACAAGGCTGGCCCTTTGAAATACAGGAAGAAAGAGTGAGAGAAAGTTGTGGGGAAAGAGTACAGCAGGCTTCACCACCACCCTTTGCCGGAGCCTTGTGGAGCTTTAGGTGTTTTCGCTCAATAAACACTCACAATGCCCTGTCTGGGAATCGAAACCGCGATCCTACGACCGTGAGTCCGCAGCCCTAACCACCGGGCCATTGCACCTCCACGTTAGGGAGAGTAAGAAAGAGAGGAAAAGCATATATAAATGTGTGTGTGCGCGCGCGCTTAATACATACATACACAATTACTTAACAGGATGTAAACGGGTTATAAAGTGATACGACTCTTATGTTTGAGAAAGGACAACACCTTATAATTTATGTATATTTACGTGTTTACGTATCAATGTATATAAATCTGTATACATGCAAGACTTGTGTGAGTATGCCCCATGGAGAACCAACTTGCAACTGTTCAAGAGAAATATTTACTAAGTCGATTTCAGTGGTATTGAAAGTCCCACGAAGACCACATATATATATTTTCTTTTAGACTAGACCAATTATAAGAACTGCAAAAATATTTGCACAACATATATATAATTGCGTGAGTTACGGAAGAGAATGTTGTCAGAGACACAGGTATGACTGTATAGTTAAGAAGTTCACTTTGCAACCACGTGGTTTCGAGTTCAGTCCCACTGGGCGGCACTTTGGGCAAGTGTCTTCTGCTATAACCCCGAGCCGACCAATGCTTCGTTCTTTATCTCCAAATAATCAAATAGTCTTTTCCTTAATGGCATGGCAGTTTGGAAGAAATTCTCCATTTCTAAGATTATCTCGTCTCATTTGCAGTGGGTGGCAAGTGCCACAATGCATTTGTCTACTTTTCGATCAAAGGGAAGATAATTTCAGTAAATCACGAATTTATCGCATATAGTTTTTAATAAATTTGTATATAGCCATCCATAGCCATCACTCTCCAGCGAGTATGATCTATTAGCATGGACCATGCTTTTACTCATTGCCTTAGATGCCTATGTAGTCGTGAGCAAACATAAATACCTTCTAGACCCTCTCACCCCTTGACTCGATGAAACATCAAAGCTGTAAGAACTTCAGTGAAAGAGAACGGCATCAGCATAGGCTGGTACTCATTTTCAGTCGAGTAAACCTATCTTTGTATGTATGTATGTAGACAATCCTCTGGAAAAAGAGCTGGCTTCAAACAAAGATCCAAAACTCTATCGCTGGAATCTAAAGAACAAAAAATATCACATCTTAAACTTCAGGAAAGTCTTATATATTTTTACTGTTACGCTTACAGGCTGTATTTCTAATGTGCGCGTTAGTTTGAATTTTCAGTAAAAGAAATCAACAAACTTATCCAGGTTGTTACTTAGGCATTTACTCACAAAGCCAAGTGCATCAAGAGAAGCAGTTGTCCTCTTTCTCTTTGATTTCAAAAAGATATTCATATAAACAGAACAGCTACCATCTATGGCAGTACATACTTTTTCTTGTTTGTCCCAAATAACAATGTCCGGCCCGTTACGTTTACACTTGACAGATGTTTTGATGGGGATGTTCCACCAGTATTCCTTGTGTTGGTGTTTGTGTATGTATTTAATAGCAGGGGGTTCTCTATTTATTTCGGCATAAAAGCGGCCATGCCCTTCCAGCCAGCTTGTCTGAAGCGCCGTTAATATTGCCAGGTACAATGATCGGCGCGAAACAGAGAGAGAGGGGGAGAGAGAGACAAACAGACAGACAGATAGACAGAGAGACAGCGAAACAGGGGTATATATATATGACTCTGGTTCTGAATATCAGTAATAGGAGTATCGGAGAAATAACTGGGGAGAGTGTTCTGCATAATAAGTATACGGTTGGCTCTCACATATGTATTATAGTTATTTGCAAAACTCCGGAAAACCTATTCATACAGTCAATAACAGCATCAGCATGTATGAAAAATTCTAAAAACCAAGCAAGGGCGGTAACTCCAATAAAATCAACATAACATCTACTAACACATGCATTGTCTATATTTTCCATAAAATTCGGGAGAAAATATTAAAATTATCTCCCTTGTTATTTTTAGATTATTTTAAACACGACCCGTACCCACCCAGCGGAATAATTTCAGTTAATCCCCGTTTTTCAATCAACTATATTTCATATGTGACACCTTGAAGTATTTGTCTTTAGTATGCAGAACATTTCGTTGCAGTACATTCCCTCAATCATTATCTCTGCTTAATGTGAGCAATAAATACAAATGCGCTCACGCGCACGACTTTGTGCGCATGTGTTTAAGTTCATGTCGCTAGCGTTTGACAGCAGTAGCAATACGAGTGTAAATGCATAAGTATGTATGAGTTTTGTGTTTGCCAATAAAGTGTGCTTGCGCACGTGGTCTTGTTAGTGCATGTTATATGCGCACGCGCGCATGAGTAAAGAGAGTTCGTGTTTGTTAATGTGTATTAAACGTGAATTCTGAATGGAAAAGTTATCAGATGTTGCTTTACCGATACACACACACATGAAAGTGAGAAATTTCACTACAGAATCTGATTAGACACGAAATACATGTCTAAAAACAATAATCCAGATAACATTTAAGTGAAAAACAATTAAGTTAATGTTAACACATTTAATGCATAAACAGTTAAAAAAGCTAACTAGAAATAAACATGCAAGGAAAGAGAGGGGGAGAGAGGGAGAGAGAGGGGGAGAGGGAGAGAGAGAGAGAGAAAGAAAGAAAGAGAGAGAGAGAGAGAGAGAGAGAGAGAGAGAGAGAGAGAAGGCATATGAATAAATGACTTGATAATCTTTAATTTTCTGTGCATGAGACAACTCTGAAGGTATATGTTTCGGTTTATTTGGACATAATCGATGAAGCAGAGTTTTCACAGGAGTTCAAGAACAAAGCAACAACAACAACAATAATAATAATAATAATCCTTTCTACTAAAAGCACAAGGCCTGAATTTTTTGTGGGGGGAGGGGACTGGTCGATTATGTCGACCTCAGTATTTCACTGGTACGTCCCGAAAGGATGAAAGACAAAGTTGACCTCAGCGAAATTTGAACTCAGAACGCTGCAACGTGCGAAATACCGCTAAGCATTTCGTCCTGCATGCTAACGATTCTGCCAGCCCACCGCCTTATCAATAATAATAATAATCCTTTCTACTATAGGCACAAGGCCTGAAATTTGGGGGGATGAGGTAGTCGATTACATCGACCCCAGTACGCAACTGGTACTTAATTTATCGACCCCGAAAGGATGAAAGGCAAAGTCGACCTCGGCGGAATTTGAACTCAGAACGTAGCGACGGGCGAAATACCGCTAAGCATTTCGTCCAGCGTGCTAACAATTCCGCCAGCACACAG